>NW_020951369.1:5013758-5035529 GCF_900497805.2 Vombatus ursinus | reverse complement strand
GTGTGTGTGTGTGTGTGTGTGTGTGTGTGTGTGTGTGTGTGTGTGTGTGTGGTGTGTGAGTATATGTGTATGTATGTATAGATATACACACAGATATAGTCACACATATAAGTATACATGTTGTCTCCACCATTACACTGTAAACTCCCTGGGAGCAGTGACTGTTTATATTTTTTTTTAAAATATTCAACATTTATCACAGTGCCTTATCCCGCATAGCATGCACTTATTAAATGTTTGCCGAATGACAGGTAGTTACTATAGCAACTTTCTAGAGAGAGTAACACAGATGGGCACAGGACACAGTCATTAGTAGCAGAGATGAAGGAGAGCCCTGGAGATGTTCCTTGGGGCCCTGGACACTTCAAAAATATTTTCTGGTTGTGATAGAAAAGCCCTGGGCAAGACTCTGACTCACAACCTGGGGCCTTGGCTCTGACCTTGCTTTCTGCATACCTGAGATTGAGGGTGGAGGCAAAACAAAGCATGTGAAATTTTTTGACCGATTTTCTTAATTTATTCTCCCTCTCAAACCACCCCCTCCTCTGTCAAAGAGAAAAAAATACCTGCATGGTTGAAACGGACTGAAGAAAAGAGGATCTATTGTCGACTTTGAGGTGAATTTGGGAATATCTTACTGAATTTTTGTTTTTCTCAAACAGGGAAGTATGATGGTTCAGGGTCTAGAGAGCCACGGAAGTTTATGCAATGTAATAAAAATAGCTTTGGACAGAGGAGGAAGGGAGAGAGGAAGGACGCAAGCAAGCATTTATTAAGTGCCTACTTTATGCACAGGTACCTTGCTTGTTGCTTTACAATTATTGTATCATTTGAACCTCCCAGTAATCCTGGGAGGTAGGTGCTATTATGATCATCATTGTACAGTGGAAAAAACTGAGGTATACAGAGGTCATGCGACTTGCCTAGAGTCACACAGCTTGTAAGTCTCTGAGGTCAGATTTGAACTCAAGTCTTCTTGACTCCCTACGCCCAGTGCTCTTGTGCCACCCACCTACCTCTCCATATGATATGTAGCTATGATCTTGAACAAATCATTTCCCCAGTCTTTGGCATTCCTTTTCCTTATCTGTGAAGTGAGAACAATGGACTTGATCAGCAGTTCCCTGAGAACTGCTATCAAGGCATCTACAAAATTAAAAATATTTTAATAATAGTACACAGGCCCAAAATTTGTACCAGGATGGGAGAATTTAATAAGCTTTAACACTCCTTGGTCTCTACTGGATAATGTTCTTAATATAAGCAATTCTTATTACTTTCAGTGTTGTATATTATTATTGAATTTATTATCTTTTTCCTTCAGAAAAGCCTGTTGATAAAATATGTACAAAGCTTTTGTGGTTAATTAGCAAAGATATGTGGTGAGTGCTAGATCCAGAGCACTCAGAACATAGTGTCAGCTGCAGAAAAAAGAAGGCAGGGGTGTGGTGGAAAAGGACAAGAAATTAGGGATCCATTTCAGATCCCAGGGAGCCAAATGGCTCAGACCCTTAGTGCTTTGAGGCAAGGGTCAGAGATCCCTGAGATAATAGATTTCTCTAAAGGAAATGATTCCAAGGAATGCCAATGATCTCATCCCCTAAGTCCACTGCAATCCTTAATAAAACTCAGGATAAGGAATGTTAAAAGTCCTTTATGGCATTTGTCTTGTATTCTTCACAGATAATTTGCTATTTCTCTTTCTATCCTTCAAATGAGGAAATTTAAACGTATCCCAACACTCATGAGCTTCATGAAGTTAAAAGTGAAAAGATGCAATTTATTTTATATCGATGCTGTGAGAGAGGTAGAGGGTAGTGAGTGTTTCTTCCCTGTTCTATTATGCTGTATTATCATTGGATTTTAGGACCTCTTAGCTCCCAGTTGACTATTCTATTGCCGTGATAATTTCTTATATGTGTTATTGATCTGATTGTTGAGTAATGTCTCCCTTGTGTTATTTATTATCTAATCCTTATAAAATAAATTGTGACAACCTGAAGCAAATTTTGTCTGTTTCATTTTGGTTAAAAAAAAATGAGTGACTTTAATGATTGCAGTAACTTATTTTTAGTTCTGAAGTCAGCCTATAAATATTTTATTACAGTAATAGCAATCTAGTGGTCATTTACTAAATTAAGAAATACCTTTTGTCCCGAGTTCAAATGTGACTTCAGACCAAACACTTGACACTTAGTAGCTGTGTGACCCTGGGCAAGTCACTTAACCCCAATTGCCTTAATAAAAAAAAAAAAGAAAGAAATGCCTTTTGTAAAAAAAAAAAACTCTAAACGAATATATTGATAATTATCTAACAATGACTGCTGTAGAACCCGACTTCTCAAGAGTCCTATGCCTTATGTCTAAACCTGTCACTTTCAGCAAAGCAAATTGCTCTTCAGAAAAATGTTCATAACTTAAGCAATGGAATTCAAGTCAAAATAAAGGACTCCTTATTCTAGAATCCCAGCTTTGCTTCATGCTGATCTTTATTTCAATCTAAAAGGTGTGGCTAGCTGATCCCAGCATGGAGGAAGAAGAAGCTACTGAATAGAAGAATTTTGCTGTTTTATTTGAATTGGCAACTATTTCCAGGACATCTTTAAATGAAAGCACCAAACAGCTTCCAAAGACACATTTATAGTTAAATATATAGATCATTGAATGACTGGGCCTTCAGTCAGCATAGACCATTGAAATTGTCATATATTAAAGCAGTATGATAGCCTTTATTCTTTTCAGTTTTAAGTCAAAAACTTTAATATACACTTTCAAGAGCAGTATACATTATTTTTAATAGTATTTTTCAAATTACCTGCAAAGACAATTCTTAACATTCAGTTTTTTTAAAAGTCTTGAGTTCCAAATTATCACCCCCTTTTCCTCGACCACCCCTTCCCTAAGACAGTAAGCAATTTGATATACATGCAATCATGTAAAACATATTTCCATATTCATGTTGTGAAAGAAGAAACAGGCCAAAAGAAAAGAACCAGGAAAAAATAAATTGAAAATAGCATGCTTCAATCTGCATTCAGACTCTATCAGTTCTTTCTATGAATGTGGATAGCATTTTCCATTATGAGTCCTTTGCAATTATCTTGGATAATTGTATTGCTGAGAAGAGCTAAGTCATTCATTGTTGATCATCTCACAGTGTTGCTGATACTGTGTACAATGTTGTCCTGGTTCTGCTCATTTCACTCTGCATCAGTTCATGTTAGCCTTTCCAGATTTTTCTGAAATCTGCCTGCTTGTCATTTCTTATAGCACAATAATATTCCATCACATTCATATATCACAACTTGTTCAGTCATTCCCCAAATGACGAGCATTCCCTTAATTTTCAATTTTTTGCCACTACAAAAAGAGCTGCTGTAAATATTTTTGTGTATGTAGGTCCTTTTCCCTTTTTTGTGATCTCTTTAAGGTACAGACCTAGTAGTGGTGTTGCTGGATCAAAAGGTATGCACAATTTGGTTGTTCCAAATTGTTCTCCAGAATGGTTGGATCAGTTCACAATTCCACCAATAGTGCATTAGTGTCCCAATTTTCGCACATCCTCTCCAATATTTCTCATTGTCCTTTTCTGTCATATTAGCCAATCTGATAGGTGTAAGGTGGGTACCTCAAAGTTGTTTTAATTTATATTTCTTTAATCAATAGTATTTTAGAGCATTTCTTCATATGACTATAGATAGCCTTGATTTCTTCATCTGAAAACTGCCTGTTCATATCCTTTGACCATTTATCAATTAGGGAACGGCTTATTTGACTCAGTTTTCTATATATTTGAGAAGTAAGGCCTTTATCAGAGATACTTGCTGTAAAAATTTTTTCCCAGTGTTCTGCTTTCCTTCTAAGCTTAGTTGCATTGATTTTGTTTGTGCAAAAGCTTTTTAATTTAATATAATCAAAATTATCCATTTTACATTTTGTAATGCTCTCTATGTCTTGTTTGGAATCCAATATACAATATTTGAAACCATGCAACTCACTGTTCTGAACAAGATCAGGTAAAACTACCCCACTTCCACTAATCTAACCACTTAGTCATTAGCTTGTATTCAAGTCAAATTTTACTCATAAGTGTACTCTTACATTTAAGAATTGATGGGGGGGGCAGCTAGGTGGTGCAGTGGATAGAGAACTGGTCCTGAAGTCAAGAGGACCTGAGTTCAAATCCGGCCTCAGACACATAACATTCACTAGCTGTGTGACCCTGAGTAAGTCACTTAACCCCAATTGCCTCACCAAAAAAAAAAAACAAAAAAGAATTGGTTGGAAACATTTTTGTATAGGCCATTGGCACTCTGCCATATTTTATGAGTGATATAAATTTTGTTTGGTGTTTTCCATAGTGTATATTTATTGTTTTGATAGTAGCATAATATTTATCTTATAGAATGGTGGCCAAATTTACTTTCACAATGACATTGTTGGTAAATTTTAAAAAGTAAAAAGAGGAAGTCAGTATTGTTTTTATGGAAGCTTTTCTAATAATGTATGTATCTATTTCCTAAAATGCTCCTGTTGTGGTATGTTTGTATGTGAAATAGTTCTATTATAATAAAATGAGGATAGTTTTTGATTAAAAACAACAACAACATTGCTAACACAGATAGAAATTAGAGAATGTTACATCAGAAAGGTATCGGGGGAAATACCATTTGATTTAGCTTGTCATTTTATAGATGAGGAAACCAAGGCCCAAAAAGTTTGCCTAAAGCTATCCAGCTAGTTTGTGCCAGCACTTAATCTAGAATCTGAGTTCTGAGTAGCCTTCCTTTCTTTCTCTCTTTCTCTTTCTTTCTCGAATTTTTTTTTTATGAACTAGAAAATCACCAACAAACATGAACATTTCTATATGCAAGGAAAGCCAGAAGATGATTGTGTATGAAATTGTGAATCTGTTTTTTGTAGCTTATATAAATAAATATCACACACACACGTACATTTAATATATTAGTACCACCATTCCCCTAGTGCTCCTTT
This sequence comes from Vombatus ursinus, assembly GCF_900497805.2. Lineage (NCBI taxonomy): Eukaryota > Metazoa > Chordata > Mammalia > Diprotodontia > Vombatidae > Vombatus > Vombatus ursinus. The sequence goes on along the minus strand of NW_020951369.1, from coordinate 5,030,534 downwards.
CACTACCTTAGACAGAATGACATCTAGTTTCTTGCAGGGGAAATAAGTTCCATCTCACATCAGATTTTTATTAGCTGTGTCAGCTAACTTCTCTAAGACCCAGTTTATTCATCTCTAAAATCAGGATACCTGTAGCATTTACTTCATAGTATTGCTGTGAAGATAAAATGGGAACTTATATAAAGCCTTTTGCAAATCTGAAAAGTGCTAAATGTTGCTTTTTATTGAACTCTTATCAAACTCTTATCACTGATGAATTGTATTGTCATTGTATGACATTACCAGTGTGAGATACTGAGTGTGGAACAGAAGAACCTTGTGAGATGACAATAGAAAAATATACTATACTGAAAGTATGCGAGGCTCTGTGAAGGACATTCCACATGTTTTTCTGTAAATAATTCTTGAGTCATAATTTGCTGATGTGAGATATTATACTAGATTGTATGCTTATGTGTTTATTCTTTTTATCATTTATAGTTCCTACACATCATACAAGTTTAACTGAAAAAAATCTCCACAATTTAGCTTTGAAATTTTGTTTTTCTGTGCTTTGCAGATTTGATTTTAAAGCTCAGATTGAGCTGGTCATAAAAGTTTTGTAAAAAGTTTAGGTTTTACAAAATGGGAAAAGAAACCAACGAATATTCTAAAAAAAGAATGCATGTTTCTTTTAAGATTTTCTCTTTCAGGGGCAGCTAGGTGGTACAGTGGATAGAACACCAGCCTTGGAGTCAGGAAGACTTGAGTTCAAATGTGGCCTTAGACACTTGTCACTTACTAGCTATGTGACCCTGGGCAAGTTACTTAACCCCAATATCTTCACAAAAAACAAACAAACAAAAAAGATTTTCTCTTTTAGAGCAGTAACAGTATAAGAATAAACACGCTGACCACAATAAAGCAGCTGAATTCAGATTAGATAATGAAACACATTTCTGTCTTCTCCCAGAGAGATTAGAGACTATAGGTGTGAAATGGGCCATCTTCTCCAAGACTTGATTCTTTTCTGTTCTACTTAACCCTTCTTTGTGCAGGGAAAGGGGAGGGTATGAAAGGGAAGGAGGAGCTCATATTGATAAATGACTGTAAAACATAAAAGGCATTGATCAAACATCTAAACAAGGAGGGGGAGGATCTCTCTACACTCTGTACGCGTCCCTATAAAAACCCTTTAGGCTCTGTAGAATGCAGAAGCAGTTAACCTAATAGGAAGATACCATGAATGTTAAAGATTGAGTAAAAAAAGGATAACCTTTAAAAAACTGGGGAAGATTTAACCCCAACACATTTTTCTAAATATCTTCTAGGAAGTTCAGAGAAGATGGAGAGGATATTATAAATAATGATGTGATATTGGGCAAAGTATTCATCCTCCTAGACTTCAATTTCTTCATCTGCAAAATGGTAACCATAATGTTCGCCCTATCTTGCAAGGATGATAGGATCATAGATTGAAAGTGGGAAAGTATCTTAAAAGTCCATCTAGTCCAACCCCCTCATTTTACCAAGGAGGAAACTGAGGTATTGAGGAGTTAACTGATTTGTCCAAGGTCAATCATGTAGTAAGTTTTGTGAGGTGAGATTTGAACCTCCTTAGATCCTTTGACTCCAAATCAGAATCAAATTAGCTAAAGTTTGTGAAAGTGCTTTCAAAATATAAAGTATTTTTAAAATTTATGGTGTTTTTGGTTGCTGGTTTTTTTTCATGTGGTGAATATTTTACTTATACTAATGACCCCTTAGTGCTGAAGGGTTTTGTATTTAGAATAATCAGATGCTTGCTTATATTAATGAAGATGATGGAGTGAGGTGGTTTGGGTTCAGAATAATGAACAACCATCTAGGTCTAGGATCTTCCAGAATTTCTTTTACTTGAGATCACCCTGGAAAAGTAATTAGCCATGTAACTAAAAGTCATCCAGGGAATCATTTGTTCATCTTCTCCCCCTTTTTCAGTTCCTCACCTTGTCTATAGTATATAGACAGACCTCAGAGATATTGTGGGTTCAATTTCAGACCACGGCAATAAAGCAAGTCACACGAAATTTTTGGTTTCCCAGTGCATATAAAAGTTATGTTTACACTATACTGTAGTCTATGAAGTGTGCATTGGTATTATGTCTTTAAAATGTATATACCTTAATTTAAAGTACTTTATTCCAAAAAAAAAAAATGCCGTCATCTTGCCTTGATGTTGATGGCTGCTGACTGATCAGTATTGCTGAAGCCTGGGGTTGCTATGGCAATTTCTTAAAGTAAGTCAACAATGAAGTTTGCTACATCTATTGAGTCTTCTTTCCATGAAAGATTGCTCTGTAGCATGTGATACCATTTGATAGCATTTTACCCACTGTAGAACTTCTTTCAAAATAGTTAGTCCTCTCAAACTCTGCCGATGCTATATCAACCAAGTTTATATAATCAATATTGTTGTATCTCAAGGAATAGAGAGGCCCGAGGAAAGGGAGAGAAATGGGTAAACAGCCAATTCTGAGCAGTCAGAACACAACATTTATTAAATTTGCCGTCTTATATGGGTGCAGTTTGTGGTGCCTCAAAACAATTACAATAGTAACATCCAAGATCAATCATCATAGATCATCATAACAGATATGATAATAATGAAAAAGTTTGAAACATCGTGATAATTACCAAAATGTGACAGAGACACGATGTGAATACATGCTGTTAGAAAAATGGTGCTGATAGACTTGCTTGGTGCAGAGTTTCTAGAAATCTTCCATTTGTTTAAAAAAAAAAACATACACACAATAAAGCAGAGCGTAATAAAATGAGGTACGCCTGTATGAGAAACTTTATCTATTACATGAATCAGTGACAAGATTGATTCTCTCTTAGAGATGGTTCAGGATACTATAAATAGGCCAGTGGGAGGAAGAACAGTTTAGAAAATGGGCAGATAATTATAGCATTTTTGTAATGGGAATGTGATTCATGTGATTTTCAGACACATGTATGGTCTTAGCATGGCTTATGTAGTATGGAATGTTTTGTACTTGAACGGTGTTCTAGGATGATTTAAAAATTCCTCTTCCAGAAGTTTAATGACTTTCTTTGCCCTTTGTGTCACCAAAACAAAGCTTTATATGTTTTTTTTTTCCTGCTAGGATACTCCTTTGCAGAAACAAGAGTTTAGAAAGTACATAGCATGTCTTAGGTCTTTAAGATAACTTCCCAGTTTTTTTTTCAGTTTTCATTACAACATCCCTGTGAAGAAACAAAGAGAGAATCAATAGATTGATTGATTAATTGATAGTGAACCCCTTGTACAGTTTGGAATATTGGATCATGAATAGGCAATGTGATATCAGCAAAGCTGAAGATTTCCATACTTCTAACACAAGTTATATAGTGCCTGTTTTTTCCAGTTGATGCTGGTGTTATATTTTTTCAGTTTCTTTTCTGTGTATCTACCACTCAGAACGTACATAAAAAAACAGCAAAAACAACCATCTAATCAAAGTGTTATGAAATCCTGCCCAATTGAGGAAAGCACTATTTAGAGCTGAGGCAGAATATTAAATTATTCATTCATCAAGCATTTGTTGAAGTAATTTCCTAGTATGTACAATATACTAGGTGCTTGATAGAGAATTCTCAATCTAGTGTTCTATTGTACTCACCCCCTATGTCAAATACTGTGTCTGGCCTGATTTGGGAGCTTAGCCTGAGCCTAACTCTTCCAGGACATTCTTTGGCTATTGTCCTTAAATGAAGACCAGAGTGCCCTCGTTTAAATGAATATTTATTTTTCAAGTGCAGGCTTTTACTAGAGTGGGCAGAGCAGATGGTACATAGCTCAGAATAATGTGAAATGAGTCTTTGTATACATCTGTTCACCTAGTAGGCTTACTGATCCATGGAAAGGTAAGTAGTGTGGAAGGAAAAAATTGCTACCTTGTTGTTCTTTGTCTCATAATCTGTACATGCTTAAGGACCAAGTGGACATCTGAGCAGGTATTTATCTGAAATGGTACCACCTCCCTGTTTGTTGACAAAACAACCCTTGTCTTTCCCTTCCACCTCAGTCATTTATCAAGAAGCTGTGTTAAGTGTGATGGAAAAAGGGTCAGAGGACATGATTTCAAGTTCACTGCTTCACCATTGTTGGGGTGCATTCCTGGGACTTATAGGGCTCCTGTGGAAGAGTAAATGGACGAGTTAGCCCTGAAGGCAATAGGCCCTTTTATTTGGTGAATTTAAGGGAAATAATGTGAATAAACTCAAGGTGGAAGGGACACCAAGGGAAAGGATATTAGAGTATCACACTGATACCACAACTATTTCCCTCCCCACACCCCTCCATGTAGTGGGCCTGGGGACTGTCATTTCCACATTAGGGCAGTCCACTAAACCACCATACTTGGGGTGGAACTGCCCTTGATATGGAGGTGAAGGGCAGGGAGGGAATGTGACCAGAGATGTCATCAGGAGTTTTGGGTATGATGGTTTCGCATTATAGAAGGAGGGAGTCCACAATGGTCTCATGAGAGAGTCTTCCTCCAACTTGCTGAAGTGCTTCAACAGGCTTTGACTAGCACTCCTCAGTACATCTTTAATATCCCACCCATCAGATGAGTTCGTGTATTTTTATAGGGACTGAGGTCTAACTCAAGCAGGTCTTCATGGCTTATCACCACTGAAGTCATAGACAGAGTGATCCCAATCAAGAAAGAAACTGGAAATTTCTCATTTGAAAGGTTGCAAGCATAGATGATTCTAGATTGAGTCTTTTAAGGTAGGACAGGAGGGAAAGACAGCTAGGCAGGAGGAGAGGGTGTGGCTGGGACTCAGGCAGCTGTTAGATATAGAAAGACTAGGCCTGTGAGACTAGAGGCTTTTCTGGACAAGAGCCATTTACTAATGTCTTATGTCTAATGACACATAGGTCTAGACACTTGACTTGCTTAAGCTGCTTCCCTCATCTGAAAAAAATAAATTGTTTTTAAAATAGAATTGTTATTGATCTTTTGTTTTTATGACACTTAAAGTCCCCATGGATGTCTTACTCCCCCCAGAGAGCACTTCATATAACAAATAATTTTTTAAAAGAAAACGAGAAAGAGAAAAATCAGCAAAAATAATCTGAAGATACATGTTCAGTGCTCCAATCTCATAGAGTAGGGGGATCTCTTCCTCCTTTTGCCAAGGAGTCAGGGGAGGGTTTTTCATAGTTCCCTTCCTTGAGGCCATGTTTATTCTATGTAAGTTTTCAATATACATATGCAGAGTGGGAATTACAATATACTACTTATATCATGCAGTTGTTATGAGGATCAACTAAGATAATGTATTTAGAAAGCTTAGTAAATCAAACATTTCTATGTAATTGCCTGCATTAAAGGAACATCTGCATCCATATGGCTTGGTACCTTTCCTTACTGTACCTCTCCTTCTCAGTAAGAGGCCCATAGCCTCTGAAACTAGGCACGTGGTCTGGACCTGGTTCAGTTCTGGAGAGGTTGTCCTCTGATGAGAAAGAGACCATTGTTAAATCCCTATAATGACACCTGGGAACATAGCTTAGGTTTAGGCTCTTGTTTAGGGTTTCCTCCTGAAAGATACTCTTAAGTATGAGTCAGGTATAGGATAGATATTTTCTACATAGGGAAAAAATTATACAAAACACATATACACACACTCACAAACATGTATTGATAGTGAGGCTTAAATCAGGATTCAGTAATAGCAGAACTATAATTATGCTCTCAGGATGGTGAGACTTAAATCTTACCAGAACAGAACAGTTTGTGTTGATCAGTCATTTTACATTCCATCTCAGTACGTGTCTGCTGGTAAAAAACAGCCAACCTTGGGATAATCTTCTCGTTGGTGGCCAACACTCTATACAGAAGTACCCCTGCTTCACTCATTGGGCCTAAGACCTCCAGAACTCTGAAACTCAGGTGGTTGCCTCCAAGCCTGGACTCATCTTTCTTGAGGCTGATATTCAAGTCACTTGCCTAGCCAGGGGTCCAGTTACAAGCTTGCCTGGTTGAGTTCGTGCTCCACGTTGGAGTGATGGGATGGGGGAAAGAGTACGATGTATCCTAAAGACAGAGTGTATTGCCTGCCACATGGGAGTCCAGAGCTAGACAGTAAGCCTAAAGATTTGAAATGACACAACATTTACCTCTACTACTGTCACTCCATGGCAGTAAGCTCGTCAAAAAGCTACTACATGGCTGACCAGAACCAGGAATGGAAGCACACTCCATGGGCTGACACCTATAAGCCAACTCAGCTTCTGCCCCAGTGTAAGATGTGCCTTGTATGTTGGCATTCAGTAAAATTGAACTGGGTACATTGTCACAGACTTCAAATCCTTGGGACTGTTAAGTTCCTATTTTAATTTCAGGCATGTGGGATGGAAAGATATTTTTAAAAGAGTACCTGCCATCATGGAACTTATAGATTAGTTATATTTCCTTAAAGGATGAAGTTAGGGACCATTTTGGAAAGCTGTGTCCCTAAATGATATAAGTTTTTACCCATCTAACTTGTGGACATGAGGTAGTTACCAAGCTTTTGTTAAATGCTTGCTGTGTCAGGCTCTTTGCTAATTGGTGAGGATGCAAGGAAAGAAGAAGGAATAGTCCTTGCCCTTTAGAATCTCACAGCATGCAAATAACTATGTACATACAAGATCTATATAGTGTAATTGGAAGATAATCTCAAAGGGTAGGCACTCATAGTGGAAGGGGGCAGAGAAAGGCCTCCTGTAGAAGAAAGTGGGAGTTAGTCTGTCTTGAAGAAAGCCGGGAGGCATAGGTGAGGAGGTAGAGCATTACAGGCATAGGGGGACAGCCAGTGAAAAGGCATAAAATAAGGAGATGGAAAAGTCCTTTGTGAGGAGCAGCAAACAGGTGAATGTGGCTGGATCTTAGAGTCGATTGGGTGGGGGGATGGGATGAAGGGAAGTGAATAAAGTACAAGAAGACAGGAAAGGTAGGAAGGGGGTAGGTTGTGAAAGGCTTTAAATCCCCCCCTCCCAAAAAAAAAAAAGCATTTTAGATTTTGTCCCCTAGTTAATAGGGAGCCTTTGACATATGTATATAAATAGGTTCTTAGAGTATCTAGATGTGAGATTGTGATGGCCTTGGGGTGTATGGGGTGTTCTAGAAGGACTAGCATGTCAGGTGTGAGAGTTTGCCCAGCCCTTTTCAGGGCTGCTTATCTATCTTGGGTGTCTACCTGGCATTCAGCTCCTACCTGTGGCTCTAAAAAGCTGTAGCATGTGCCGCAGCCACACCCCAGTAAATCATCTCGGCAGACAGGCTAAACCAGGTTGAGGGTGACTGATGTGCCTCAGACCCATTGGTGAATTGGGGGGGTGTCTACACCAAACATGTGAAGACTTTCCCCAACAGAATGCACAGATGAGAACAACCAGCCATGAAGCCAGCTGAGGCAGGCGCTTGTGGAGAGCTTAGAGCTCGGTCAGACCTAAGTGATGACAGGATCGTCCTCTGCATCCCCGGGCCATTGCCAGTAGTCTTGAGTTTTGCCTTGCCTCTGGACTGGGATTTCTCTGGAAGAGAGAATGAGGCTGACAACTTTGTGTAAGTCTGTCTCATTTAAATTCAGTTCACACATAAATCAAGATCATGCCTTGATGTCCTTGGTCCTTTTCAAAAATGAAGAACAAAAAATGAAGGCCTGCATCAAAGTGGCAAGTGTGTGAGTAGAGAGAAAGGGATTGATATGGGACATGTTTTGAAAGTGAAAATGACAATATTTGGTAAGAGATTAGATATGTGAGATGAGTGAGAGTGGAAGCAGAGGATGACACCAAGGTGGCATGGCTGGTGGCATCCTCATCAGTGATAGGAAATTTGAGAGAAAGGGATAGTTGGGTGTGAAATATAATGAATTCTGTCTTGGACATAATGATACCTGTAGCACAGTTTGTGACATCCAAAAAGCAGTTGATGAGGAAGGACAAGAGGTCAGGAGAGAGATTATGGCTGACTCAGTAGATCTGGGAATCATCTGTTTAGAGAGAATAATTGAATTCATAGGAACAGATGAGATCTCTGAATGGGCAGTTCTTAACCTTTTTTTGTGACATGAACCCCTTGTCAGAAAAAATGTTTTTAAATGCATAAAATTAAGTACAAAGAGTTACAAAGGAAACCAACTGTACTGAAATACACTTAATTTTTTTTTTTAAGTTCACAGACACCAGGCTAAAACCACTGAAGTAGAGGGAGAATACAAGAGGGCCCAGGACAGAGCCTTGGGATACGCTGAAGGTTATCAAGTGTGATTTTAATGAAGATTCAGTAAAGGAAACAGAATTAATTAATGGTCAGAGAAGTAGGAAAGAACAGTGTCACGAAAACGTAGAGAGGAAGGAATATCTTGGAGAAGAGGTTGATGGACAGTTTCAAAGGCATCAGGGAGGAGGTAGAAGAATGAGGATTGTGTACCAGAAAAAAAAAATGAGAATTTTTGGAAACACCTGAGGTGATTAATGCTAGATTGGGTGCATTGTTTAAAAAAAAAAACCACACACAACAAAACCCAAAACAATTATACCAATCCTTTAATGTCCTTTCTAGCCCTTCTGGCTTTATGGGACTGCCCAACTCAAAGTCCTTCATAGTCGAGTGTTCCTTTTGTGGAGAAGGAGGACTGTCACCATATCAGGTTTTATCCCATACTGAGTGGTACAGAGTGCCTCCCTTTGACCTCAGAGTGGTCCTTCTCTCCTAAATTCTCTCCTGTGTTTCCAGGGGCACACCTGGGACTTCTGGTATTTGCTAGCAGTTCAGCCCAGCAGAGTCATATCCTTTTGTGTGGGCTCCACACACCCCTCCCCCATTAGATTATAATCTCCTTGTGGTCAGGGATTTTTTTTTTATTATTGTATCCTCGGTGCTTGGCAGAGTGCCTAGCACTGAGTAGGCACTTAATTAAATGTTGATTGGATTGGATTGGATTGGATTATTGACATTTTGAGCAACCTGAACAAAAGGTAGTAGCAGACCCATGGAACACTCAGCTAAGTTTTCCCTTCACATTAGAAAATATCTTCCAAACCTACTAAGGAAAAGGCTTTTTGCTCCCATTCCTGAATCCTTTCTTCCATCGAGGTTTATGCTGGGCCAGTGAAAGGGAGGAATAGCTTCCAGATGTGCACAGCAGCCGGGAGGTGGCTCCTCATAGAGCTTTTTGGCTGTGTGTTCTTGAGAAGGCTAAGATGGAGGGGAATGCCGTCTTTGAGAATATCAGGCCATGTTCTCTCATGCCTTTTGGGGCTTGGGGCCAGGAATTTGACAGAAGGAATTTTGCTGTATCAGAGTACAATATGGTCTGTCTGTTGAGTGAGGGGTGCGTGTGCTCTTCTCCTTCCCCTCCTTTCCTCTCCTACCACCATAAAATTCTGGTACCTTAAGTGATAATTCTTTCTTTAATTAGTATGAAAATGGTCCTTGTCCCTGCCCATTCAGCTGTGAGTCATCCTGGAAACCAGCATATTTTCATTTACAATGGAAACCTTTGGAAAATAGATTGTTTTCCATAACACTTTTTTTGTACCTATTCAGAAGCTTTATTTATATTTTTCATGTAAAAATAAAGTAGGAAGGTCTTGTTGGCCATCCTACTGGGTGAATGATTAGATAGTTATGTAACAGCATTGAGTGGCTCAGTTGACAAAGAAAGAAATAAATGAGACTTTTGTGGGAGTGAATTAGCATTTGTTATAACAAAAAGCAGCATTTACACTGCATTTAAGACTTGTCTGGCCACTACTACAATGCACTGTTGTGATGTCTCATAACAGCTTTTTTTCTTTTGTGAGGAATCTTCTGATATAAATGTGGCAATAATCACAATAAGATAATATCTCAGATTGGCACATGGGCTTCTGTAGTTCATCAGAACAGATGGTGATTGTGCAACGAATGAGTCTGTGACTGCACTGACTCTGAAGCCTGTGCCTCCTGCTTCCAAGGACGGTCTCGTCATCTTCTCTGATGTCAGCCATTCACCAAAATACAGGTTCATGGAGAAATATCTTCATCCATTGAAAATGTGTGATAATAAAATGATTCTATCTCTTAATAGTTTCCCTTAGATGCCTTTTTTTCAGCTCCATCCCACATTTAAAATTTTTAATGCCTTAGAAATTTTATTTTAAAAACACTATGATTTTGTTCCCAGTACATGGGTCTTTCAAAAGTCAGAATATACTAAAAGTCTTTTTTGTCATCTGTTTTGCTTAGCTGAAACAATTTTAATTTCTTAATTGCTGAATCTTATAACCAGGTTTTATCTTTATAATAGAGCAGTTCTTCTTTCAAAATGTGGTTTTTTTTTAAACCTCTTTGACTTATTTGCACGTATTGGGTTATAACATGAATGGAAGAAAGCAATACATAATAAAGCCAAAAAGGTAGCTCAGAGCCAGGTTATTAAGGCTTTAAATGCCCAACAGATGTGTATATATTTGATCAGAGGTAATGGGAAGCTACTGGGTTCTCGGTTGTAAGTAGACCGTTCTGGGATGAAGGTGGATAGAGTGCTTTTTCCCCTCCTCTTAAGCTGGGGGGTCCTGTTTGATTCCCAGAATTGCTGATAATTCTGTCAGAATTAGGGTAAGACTGCAGGATTTTATTGGTTCATGTTCATCAACTATAACCCCCTCATTTTATAGATGAGATTGAGACCTGGAGAAGTGGAATTACATATTCAAGGCCACCCAAGGTAGCAAGTAGCAAAGCAAATATTTTATCTTCATTTTACAGATAAAGAAACTGAATCTTAAGGGAGGGGAGTGATTTGTCTGATTTCACTGCTCTTTTCATTGTACCATAAATTCAACTGATAACAGCTTAGTGACAGTCATTCTTCTGTAAGTTATAGTTTTAACACTTAGAGGTTAAGGTATGTCCATGATGACATAACCAATCATCAGTTATTAGAGACTTAACTGATCCTCAAAGGCACAGGTGTGTCTGTCACTCCATTCCTCGATAACCCCTAGTGACTCCATGTTTGTTGTTATTCAGTTGTTTCAGTCATGTCTCACTCTTCATGACCCCATTTGGGGTTTTCTTGGCAAGGACACTGGAGTGGTTTGCCTTTTCTTTCTCCAGCTCATTTTACAGAGGAGGAAACTGAACCAAACAGGGTTAAGTGACTTGCCCAGGGTCACCTGGTTAGCGTCTGAGGGCAGATTTGAACTCAGGAAGATAAGTTTTCCTTGACTCCAGGCCTGGCACTCTATCCAGTACCACACACTGGCTACCCAGTAGCTTCCCATTACCTCTGATCAAATATATACACATCTGTTGGGCATTTAAAGCCTTAATAACCTGGCTCTGAGCTACCTTTTTAGCTTTATTATGTATTGCCTTCTTCTATTCATGTTATAGCCCAAGCAAATTGGCCTTTTTGCTGTCCTTTACATAATATTGAATCCTCTATTTCCATGCCTTTGTGGAGACTGTCCTTCATTTCTAGATTCTGTTTTGTTGTTACCTTCACCACTTAAAATTCTTGGTTTCTTTCATAGCACAGCCAGATAACTCCACCTGCTTAAGACCTTTCTTGGTCTTCTACCTTCCCCCTCCCCTATTGCCTTTTAGTATTTTGGGCATTCGTATTGTCTGATCCCAAACTATATAAGCTTCTTGAGTGCAGGGACTCTTTCATTTTTGTCTTTGTAGCTCTAGTGCTTGACACATAGTAGGTGTTTAATAAATACTTGTTAATATATGCACTTGGAATCATAAGCTGAAAGGTGTTAAAAATCATATACCCTTCATTTTACAGATGAGTATTTTACAGGTCACCGTGCCCTAGCTAATAGCACGCTTAACAAGGGCAGTAGCACAATTGCCTTTTTTTTGTTTTTGGAGGGTGGGAGGGCAGGGACATAATTGTCTTTTGAAAAAAGTTTTCACAAGCCATTAAATTTGAGTTACAGTGTGCTATATTTGTCTTAGATGTACAGCCCCAAAAGGTGACATTTTATCTTTCTCTGTGTTATATTTTAGATTTTCTTTTTGTATCATGAGGGTCAGGGGGAGAAGATTGATGTCATTGCCCCTGATACTTTTGTGTTTTCTAGGCCTTGTGCACCGTATTCCCCCCTCACAAACAGGAGACAAAAAAGAATTGAAAATGCTGAATTCCCATAACCCTCTCTAAAGATAGTCCCATATTTCCATAGGCTGTGAAAGGACAAGATTGTGCTCTACTTGGGTTAGATGGTAAGCTTCTTGAGGGCAAGGACTGCTTCATTTTATGTATAATCTAGTACAATGCCTGGAACATAGTAGGGGCTAATAAGTAGTTGATTGATAGGAAAGTAACCATGGATCTCATCCATAAGGTACCCACACTGCTTCTCAAACTTGTCAGGTTTGGCACAATCCAGTATTTAATGAAAGCAGCTGACAAAAGAACTATGTTTAACATGAATCACCAAGGGCAACAGAGACCCCTGGGAGGGATTATAAATTGTTGATTGTGTTGATGTTCCGTGTTCAATTTTTTAAAATCTTCTTGCAGTCTATAAAAGTACTTTATCTTAGAATGGAATTTTCTGTTATGAAAACCTTTATAGGTGCTATCTGGCCATCTCCACAGTAAACACAGTACATTTTGCGTGACAATGATCTCATAAACTTGGATGTAGTTTTACTTATTCTGCTGTGAAAAGGAAAACATGCTTGTTTCCTATTCAGAAAAAAAAATTGTTTAAAAAAATGGATGGGAGTTGTAAGGTCAAGTATTTGACAAAATCCATGAAATGCAGTTGCTCTCAAAGTAAAGAGGAAGACAGGACTGTGGACCAGGATAGAAAGAAAAAGATGGGCACAGGTAGAGCTAACTTTAGGCTGCCTCGGTGGTATGATTACATGGCTTGCCTTAGTGACTGAAATTCCCATCATCAACATCACTCATTCAGAACCTTGTGAAGAAATGTACATTTTTGGGGTACATTTATAATACCTGAGTTACAGCTATTATATTACCTAAGAGAGGCATTATACAATCAACATTAACTCACTTAGAGGCATCACCCTTTGTCACTTTCCCCTAAGCAAGGCCTTGAAGGAATGAATGGGAATGATATGTGGGGATTAAGGAAGTTTTTATGCTTAAGGAGTGCTTAGAATGTCAGGGGAACGTAGGGTAGAAAAGTCTACAGTGGAGTGGGACTCTTTTTTTTTAAAGGCAGTTAGGGTTAAGTGACTTGCCAGGGTCACACAGCTAGTAAGTGTCAAGTGTTTGGTCTGAGGTCGGATTTGAACTCAGATCCTCCTGACTTCAGGACCAGTGCTCTATCCACTGCGCCACCTAGCTGCCCCAAGTAGTGGGACTCTTGTCATCTTACCTTGAGCAAGGCCTTGAAGGAATGAATGGGAATGATGTATGTGGATTAAGGAAGTTTTGATGCCTAAGGAATGCTTAGAATGTCAGGGGAAGGTAGGGTAGAAAAGTCTACAGTGGTAATTTTTAAACTTTAAAATGGTGGGGCCCTTGGAGTAAAATCTTAGTGATTTTTATTACCTACTATTGGGGTGGAGGGGGTATAAGATAATATAGGGCTGACTTTAGAAAAATCTCATTACTACTCTTAACAGTATTACAGACATATTAGGACTCAAGAGGAGACATGGTATAATGAAAAGAACACTAGACTTAGACTCCAGGAGGGACCTGAGTTCGAATTCCTGACTTTTAACTCTTTGAATGAATGAACAAATGAATCAGAGGAAGTAAAAGCATTCATTAAGTGCTTATTAAAAGCACAAATACAAAAAGCATGAAAGCCTCTGTCATCAAGGGGTTTAAATTCTTATGGGCTAGACAGCACAAATAGGGAAGTTTTTATGAATGGAGTCATGGAGCAGTAGATTTGAGTGCCCTTTCTAGTAGAAGTGGCAATATTGCTTTGATTTATACTTCTAGGGCTGGAAAGCTGAGGGTGAAGAGAAGAGGAAGGAGGATACTCTCACCTGAGCAGGCAAAAGAAGATGACCAGGGAATAAAGTGATGCATGGTTGGGCCAACTAGATATAGTGGCCTGTATAAGGCACTCATCAGTTAGAGCCTCATTGGCTCTAGGGCAGTAATTCTAGCCCTAAAAGTCTAGTATGACTGTAAATAAGTCACAACCTCTCCCCTTCCCCCAACCCTAGTTTCCATCACATTTTTGCTTTAAAAATTTGAGATTATTTTTTGTTTTTGAATTTGCTATGTTTTTTTTTTTGCTTTATCCAGACGACTTATTTCATTGGGATCCTTTGTCTTTAAATCACCTTCATTTCTCAGTGTATCCCTCTCTCTTCCGAAAGACCTTTCCTTTGTAAACAAGGTATAATAAGAGAGAGAATAAAAAAGTAATTTGGCAAAACCAGTTAACATATCAACTGTGCCTGACAACCTAAGCAACATTCCACACCTGTTATCATCCACATCTGCAAAGAAAGGAGGTCATGCTAAACAACTTAATTTAAAAAAAAATTTTTATTGATTTTGTCAGATTCATCACCAGTGATCCTAAGTTGGAGGTTGTTATCATTATGTTTGGATTTCTTCTGTTTCTGAAGTTTGAGATTTGAATTAAGTTTGTGGATGTTTTTTTCTGAGGGTATTTATTTCTTTCCTGGATGCTATACTGATGATATTTCCTTTGGAGAGTTTCAGAGCAATACTCTGTGATGAGAGGCAAAGTAGAATAGTCTGGGGTCAGTTTTCCTCTGTGCTTTAGGCCTTTCCTAATTTCCTACCCTTCAGCTCACCTCCCTCACCCCTTCGTTACACCAGATCTTTATTTAAGATCCTTGCTCTGAGGACTATCAGTTTACCTATCAGATCTATGGAGAAGGGAAGAATTTATGACCAAACATGAGATAGAGAACATTATGAAATGCAAAATGGATGACTTTGCATTAAATTAAAAGGTTTTTGCACAAAGCCATTGCAACCAAGATTAGAAGGGAAGCAGAAAACTGGGAAAGAATTTTTACAATCAGTGTCTCTGGTAAAGGCCTCATTTCTAAAATATATAGAGAACTGAGGTGAATTTAATAAGAACACAAGTCATTCCCCAGTTGACAAATGGTCAAAGGATATGAATAGGTAGTTTTCAGAGGAAGAAGTTAAAGTTATCTGTAGTCATATGAAAAAATGCTCTAAATCACTATTGATTAGAGAAATGCAAATCAAAACAACTCTGAGGTACCACATCACACCTATCAGATTGGCAAACATGACAAAACAGGAAAATGATAAATGTTGGAGAAGATGTGGGAAAATTGGAATGCTAATGCATTATTGGTTGAGTTGTGAACTGATCTAGCTATTCTGGAGAGCAATTTGCACCTATGCACAAAAGGCTATAAAATTATGCATACACTTTGATCCAGCAATACCACTTCTAGGTCTGTTTCCCAAATAGACCATAAAAACAGGAAAAGGACCCACATGTACAAAAATATTTATAGCAGCTCTTTTTGTGGTAGCAAAGAATTGGAAATTGTGGGGATACCCATCAATTGGGAAAGGCTGAACAAGTTGTGGTTCATGAATATAATGGAATACTATTGTGCTATAAGAAGTGATGAGCAGGCAGACTTCAGAAAAACCTGGAAAGACTTATATCAACTGATGCTGAGTGAAGTGAGCAGAACCAGGAGCACATTGTACACAGTAACAGCCACATTGTATGATGACTGACTTTGATAGACTTAGCTCTTCTCAGCAATACAGTGATTTAAGACAATTCCAAAAGACTCAAGATGGAAAATGCTATCCACATCCAGAGAAAGAACTATGGAGTCTGAATGCATGTGGAAGCATACTGTTTGCTCTCCTTTTCTTTTGTTATTTTATTTTATTTCTTCTTTTTTGTGGTTCCTCCTATTAGTTCTAATTCTTCTGTTCATCATAACTAATGTGAAAATATGATTGATATGAATACATAAGTAGAGCCTCTATCAGATTACATGCTGAATTGGGGAGGGGGGAAGAGAGGGAGGGGAAGAAAATTTAAAACTTAAAATCTTATGGAAGTGAATGTTGAAAACTAAAAATAAAATAAATTTTTAAAAATATCCTTGCCCTGTAAGAAAACACCAAGATATGATACTCCTCCAAGGACCCAAACCTGAGAAATCAGATTTCACAAAAGCAATACAGATGGGTAGGTTAGAAAATATTCCCAAGGCTACATGTAGATTCTCTGGTACATTCTGTTCTATAACAATATTTTGTCTTGGGAGAGTAGATAATGCATCCAAGTCATATTGTCACCGCATATCACCAGAGCTGAGTCTTAAGGAAATGTAGAGATAAAGGTGCACATTTCAAGAATGCATGAATGCTCAGGCAAGTGCAGGGTGGTGGGAAGTGGAACATTGATTTCAGGTTACATCTAGTAGTCTGGTGAGCAGGAGCATAGAGTATGTTATGGGGAGTAATATAACATAAAACTGGAAAGGGGGTTGGAGCCAGATTATGGCAATGTCAAGCCAAGAAGTTGATATTTATCCAGTAAGCAATGAGGGGCTATTCAAGGTTTTCCAATAGGTTAGAGACATAGTCCAACCTGGGTATTAGGAAGATTGATTTGGCAACTGTGTGAAGATTGAGTTGGAGAGACTGGAGGCAAGAACACCAATTAGCTATTAAAGTAGTCCAGGTTAGCGGTAATGAGGGCCTAGACAAGGGCGGTAAGGGGTGTGTGTGTGTGTGTGTGTGTGTGTGTGTGTGTGTGTGTGTGTGTGT
>NW_020951369.1:4980579-5013748 GCF_900497805.2 Vombatus ursinus | reverse complement strand
TGTGTGTGTGTGTGTGTGTGTGTGTGTGTGTGTGTGTGTGTGTGTGTAAAGAATGGGTTATGCAGCTAGCAGACTTGGAGTCTAGAAGCTCTGAATTTGAATCCTGCCTAGCATATTCTCTGTGTGACCTTGGGCAAGTCACTTAACTTCTTCCTGGCCTCAGTTTCATCAGTAAAATGAGGATAACAATAGTACCTACTTTACAGAGTTGTTTTGAGAATCAGATGAGATAATCTATGTACAATGCTTTGCAAACCTTAATAAAGCACTACATAAATGTGAGCTAGCTATTATAGGTATTATTCAGTCAGTGCTGTGCAAATAGATTCTGCAGCAGCTGATTGAAGGTAGGGGAGAGGTAAGGAAAGAAGGAGAGTGAAAGTCTTTGTTCACTGTGCTTCCTTTTTAGCTCAGTTCTCATCAGCTCTGCTGTGCATCATTACTTGAGGGTTGTGGATCTCTCTCAAGTGGCCTTGGTCTTTCTTTTGTCCCTATATTCCCAGCCCTCCAAAAAAAAAAATTTCAGAGACTGAATTAGGCAATTGGCCCCCTGCATAGAGCTGGTAACTTTGTTACAGAGTGATTTCCTTATAACAGTCCTATTTCCTTATTCGAGTCTAACAGATGAGGAAACAGAATCAGGTAAAGTGACTTGCCCAGGGTCATACATTACATACGTATAAAGTTTGGGAATAGAACTCTGTTTTTTCCTGACTTCTAACTTCTGCCCTCCTTCATAGTACTATGCTGCCTCCACATTATGGAGTATGTTTTCCCTGTGTAGTCTTGCTTTTGGGAATAGTAGATGTTGATTGAACAGGTTTCAATTGCATAGAATCAATGCTTCTATTATAAATCCCTTGAAAGATAATGTTGTATTCTAAAGACATCTCAACAAATTTCTTTAATTCTCAGCTGCCCATCAAAGGAAAAAAAATAAGAGTATGATGGCATTCCTTGTTTGTTTTGCACTGCCAGGTGGCTATTTATATCATCCCTTGTGTTACTTGTATATCTTTTCTACTAGAAAATTGTTTCATTTTCTCTGAGCTAACATAAGGTTGCTATTTATTCATTCATAGAACTTAAGATTGCATGCTTAATAGTAATGCTATAATTAGTGAGTACTTTCATTCTGAGCCCAGAACTGAATAAGAAAAAGAAAGTAGCTTAGATTACATTTATTGTTTTAAATTATTAATTAATTAATAAATTTTTAGTTTTCAGCATTCACTTTTATAAGATTTTGAGTTCTCAATTTCCCCCCTCCCCAAGACAGCGTGCAATCTGATATAGGCTATACATGTACAACTTGGATTGCATTTAGAATAGAGTGGATTGCTTTCTGTTATCCCAAGCTCCTCCCTGAAGCAAAATCCCCTCACTCCCTTTTGTTAATACTAATGTTCTTGTGATATTTCGTGTTTGGGAATCACAGAAAATCACATTCTCTGAGGAATGAAAATTGCATTTACCCAAAGGGAAATGAAGTGTGAATAGGCTGTAATGTATTACCAATAACAGTAAATGATAATCAAAGAGATGTGCATACACACAAACACACTCAGATATACACACACAACAGAGATTGTGTGGATGTTGGTATTACTTGATGTTGCAAGATTTAGAACAGGGGTTCTTAACCTGGGATTTGTGAACTTTTTTTCCTAATATTTTGACAACTGTATTTCAATATAAATGGTTTCCTTTGTAACACTGTGTGTTTTATTCATTTATTTAAAAACATTATTCAGGTAATGAGTCCACAGGCTTCAGCAGACTGCCAAAGGAGGGGAGGGGTTCAGGATACATCAGAGGGTAAGAAGTCTGTTGGTTTTACCTCCAAAATATCTTTCACATGTATCCTCCTCTTTCTTCACGCCAAAAGCACCTTTGCCCCAGTACTCATCACCTCTTGTCTGAACTATTATCAGTTGTCACCAAATTTGACCTCCCCACATCCAGTCCCTTTCCTTTCCAATCCATCTTCCACACACTGCCAAAGTGATATTCCTCAAGAGGAGTTCTGATCATGTCACTTCCTGGTTGAAGAAACTTCAGTGACTCCTCATTTCCTCCAAGATAAAATAGAAACTCATCATGTCTCTAACTCCTCTTTCTAGCCTGATTTCTTATTACTTCACAAATTATGTTCCAACCAAACTGTCCTTCTTGCTGTTCCCAATGCAGTATATTCTATGGCCCATTTTTGTGCCTTTGAGAACATGGAAGGGCTGTCCCTTCTGTGCGCCAATGTTTGTCTTTTTCACCTAGTTCTCTAGTTCTCAGAAAAACTCAGTTCACTTTTAAGAGACTTTTCCCCCGATTTTTTAGTTGTTAATGCCATCCAGTATATGTTTCTTCTATATTCCTTATGTACTTAGTTGTAAACATGTTATATCCCCCCCAACTTGAAGGTTATTAACCTTCTTTGTGTCTTAGACCCTTTTGGCAGTCTGCTTATGGACCCCTTCTCAGAATAATGTCTTTAAATTCATAAAATAAAATGTGTAGGATTACAAAGGAAACCCAATTATATTGAAATACAGTTATCAAAATATTTTTAAAAAGGAAGTTCATGAACTTCTTGCCACAGTACAATGTGAGTTCCTCGAGGGCAGAGATTGTCTCACTTTTGTGATTGTGTCCCAAGGGTCTAGCACTGGTGCTTTATAAATGCTTATTGATCAGTTAATTGGCTGTGTGCTGCTGCTACTACCCTAGGTTCTTGAACAACGGGGGTAGGGAAATTGGTTTTTTGGGGGAGGCAGTCGGGGTTAAGTAACTTGCCCAGGATCACACAGCAAGTGCCTAAGGTCACATTTGAACTCAGGTCTCCTGATTCCAGGGCTGTTGTTCTATCCACTGTACCACCTAGCTGCCTCAGGAAATTGATTCTTAAACCACTAAAACATCAAATTTGTGTAAGGCTTTATATTTAGCTACATCCTAAATTACAAATAAGAAGAAAAAGTTAGTCATTTTTTCTGTCTCTTTTCCAGGATGTCACTGTATTCTGTAGTTGCACCATTTACTTTTAGCCTTTGGGAAAGACATTATTTTTGGCTTCTTCTTGTCCTACAGACAGCTGCTGTCCCTTCTCCACCCTGTTCTAAGTCACTTTCCCTTGTTCGATCTATACAGATAAAATCCCCTATTCTCTACTAACCATACATCAGTTGCAAACCTCAGGAATTCCTTTTGTGGCTTCAGTCCCACTACACAGACTTCTTAATATATCTCAGTATATCCAAGTGGCCTAACCTGTTCTTTCCCTCCCCTTCACCAATCTCCCTCCCCCCTCCACCAATCTCCCTCCCCCCCTTATATACTTTAGTCTTTATGAAACTTAAGCTTTTCTGGTCTGTATTTTGGTTTCCTAGAAATATATCTTCCATTTATGACATTATTGCTCTTAAAACAATTTCTTCCTATGACTTTGTTTCAATTTAAAAAAATTTTTTATAGAGCCAATTAAGTGTGTAAGGCAGGACTGTGCTTTTACCTAGACTATGTGTCTTTTTTAAGCTGTACAACTGAAGAGAGGAAGGAGAAGGGAAGAGGGGGAGGGGGAGAGAGAGAGAGAGAGAGAGAGAGAGAGAGAGAGAGAGAGAGAGAGAATGTCCCTGTTTCCACAGGCTCTCTTCCCCTCACCCCGAGCTCCTTTTCCTGTTTGATATTTCCCTTTCCTCTCCTTCCCATTAACTAGTCCTGTTCGTTAGTTTTCAAATTTCATTTTTTGCACCCCTTTCCAAAAAGAATTTTTTTCACTCTCTTCACTATTCATCTTCACCTTCTTTTTACTCTAGACCCTCATTCTCTGTCTCTGACACCTGTAATTATTTGCTCTCTTTCCTTTTTCTCTATTTTTCATGCAGTCAGAGCTTTCAAGGTATCCATTCTAGGCTCTCCCCCTTTCTGCCACTGCTTGTAAGGCTTGCCTTATGGATTCCCCTTTTCTATTGTGCCTCACTTTCAGAACAATGCAAATTATATGGTAGGGCCCCTCCCTCACCAAGTCCTTGATTATGCAGCCCTCCACTGATTTCTACCCTCTCTTTTCTATATTTGTCTAGAAATCACATCCTGCATCCATGCTTTCCCACTTCTCCAGGTGCCAGTTGCTCCCAGGGATTCCAACTCTCCTCCTCCCAGTACAAGTAAACTTTTCAAGCACCAAATCTCCCAGGCCTCAGTATAAGATCTTCATCTCTCTCCAGTGACCATCTTTCTTTACCCTTAGGAACATTCGTTCATCATTGGAACCCCCTCTTACCTCCAAAGAAGGGCCTCCTTCCTTTTGCCTCTTTACACTCTTTTGCTCTTTCTCTCTGTGAGTTCACCTGATCCTCATTGCTAGCCCTTGATTTGAGCCCTGAGCGTCTCTCACTCTTTTCTGCCCTCCTTCTGCCCTCCCCTCCTTTATGTATTCTCCCATGTTGTAATGTACTCTCGCAAAAGAAGCATTCACTTGTAGGCAGGGTGTTTGACAGGTTCTGTCCATAGAGCCCCCTGTCTGCCTCTGCACAGATTTCTACCTTCATCCCTCTTTCCTTTTGTACATTTAGAAATAAGTCTTACTGTTTTCTCTGTTGTCACTCTGTTACTGTCCTTGCCTACTGCATTTACTTACTTCTCCTGCTTTTCTGTTATTTGGGGTATTCGAGAGGCACATAATCTCTTCAGTTCTGTTTTTCTTTCTAAAAATTTTTCAAATTTTTCTTTAATTTTGAGCATCCATCTTTTGTCCTATGTCAGGGGTGGGGAACCTGCGGCCTCAAAGCCACATGTGGCCCTCTAGGTCCTCAGGTGTGACCCTTTGACTAAATCCAGACTTCACAGAACAATTCCCCCATATGGGAATTGGAGGGCCACATGTGGCTTCGAGGCCTCAGGTTCCCCACCCCTGTATGGTTAAGCTCAGATTTGCAGGTTGGGTCATCTTGAACTGCATCCTGAGCAACATTGCTCCTTAGAACACATTATTCCATTCCCTCCTCCTTTTTCCGGTGGACGATGAATAATCTTGCTATTGAATGCCCTTTCTTTTGTACTTGAAAGTCCTTTTCCTGCTGGCTTGTAGAACTTGTTGTCTAAATTAAGTTGTTAAATTTAACTGCTATATATCTTGGAATTTGTAGGGAATTTTTTGGAGGCAAACTGTGAATTCTTTCAATTGGAGTTTCATTTTCTGTATTTGAAAGTTCTGGGTGGTTCTATTTTTTTTTTTTATTTCCTTCTTTATTGTGTCATAGTTTTTTGTCCTGTTGTTTTTTTCTAATCCTTAGGTTGTCTTTGAGTTCATTGTGTTTCACTTTCATAGTGAGCATATTTTCCTTTCATGTTACTGTGTTTTGCTGCTTCTCTTCTAGATTGACCTTCACTTTTATGTATTTTCATTCCCAATCTATTGTTTTCTCTTTTGTTTCTCTGGTGAGGCTTGTCATTGTAGATTCCAATTTTTCCTATTCTATTATATTTGCTGGAAATAAATTCTGCTCATAATTCTCTTTTCTCTTTTAAACCACTTAGAAGTAGCATATTGTGGTTTCATCTTCTCAAATTCCACAGGTTCCTCTGTCTAATCAAGTGTTAGACTACTTTTCTTTATTTTGAAATATTTATTTATAGATGAACTTGTTTACTAGATCTGGAGGCTATATTTCCTCCTGTTGTTACTGTTTTTCCTGTTGATTTATCTGTTTATGTTCAAGGTCTTTGAGTTTTCTTCTTCATGAAATCTTTGGTACTTCTGGTCTCCCCCTCCCCCCCAACTGCCATATTTCCCTTATCACTCACTTCTTGATTCCCCTTCCCTCTGATGGTGGTTTCCTTAGGGGCTAGATCTCAAAGCATCTCAGTCTCCTTCCAAACTGGGGAACTCACAGTTCACTAGCCTAGATCTCTGCCTCAACTGACTTTTGAATGGTCAGAACTGGCCCTAGCTGAATGATGTACTCTTTCCATCAAGCCTGGTAGACTGGTTTATTTTGCTCCCCACTCCCCACACAGTATTCTTTTCTGATGACTTGTTACATTCCCTCTGTTCCTCAGTTCTCTAATCTGGCACCAGCAGTTCAGAGTCTGTTTTCCCTGGTACTAGAAATTCAGAGCTTTGCAGTATTGGTGCTTCTGAGTTGTAGCTCTTGACAGGCTTTTACTCCTGATGGGCTGTGGCCAAGTTGGCTGTCTAGCCCTGAGCAAACTTCAGCAGCCTGGAGCTGGTGTCTCTGGAAAGACAAAGGGTAATCAGAGTGCAGGGGTATTGTCTTCATGTGAGCCTGTGTTACATTCTTGGGTCTACTAGTGCGGCCTTCCTTCTGGTAGTATGGGAGGTGGGAAAGGGGTGCTGAGTGAACTCCAATTCCTGGTTTTTTCTTTCTTTCTTTTCTTTTCTTTTTTAACCTTCTTTTGCATTCTGGTTGTTTTAGACCAGGGCTTCTTAAACTTTTCCCACCTGCGACCCCTTTTCAGTTTTGACAGTGGATGTTCGTGTTGTGTGTGAGGGCATTCGCAGTGCAAAGTGCACATGCTTTATTTTCAGATTCAAGGCTAAAGTGAAGTTGTGCAATGCAATATGGCTAAGTGCTGCCAGAAACACCTCAGATTAATTACTTGTTTGATTTTTAATTAATTTCTGGTTGTTGTGCATTCAGAAACCTTGTCATGACCCACAGTTTAAGAAGTGCTATCCCAGACCACGGAGACAGCTGAAGTTGCTTTATCTTTGGTGTATAATTTTTATTTTGGAGAGTTTTGAAAGATCATGATGTTCAATAAAAATATCTAGTCCACCATTTTGTTGCTCATGTGGCCCAGTCGTTCCTATTACATTTTAATCTGTTTTAGAGTTTAGTAGGCCTCTATATTTGACACCTGTGGTATAATGGATTTAGCTCTTAGACTTGTAGTCAGAAATTATGGGTTCCAACTATGGATATTATATATGGGTATATATTATATACTAGGGATATTTTATCAGTTCCAGCTGTGATATTTATTAAATGGGATTTTTAGGCAAGTTCCTTTACCTCTGTGTGCTTCCATTTTCTCATCGGTGCAACAAAATGTATAATATTTGAACTACTTACCTATCAGTATTGCTGTTAGAAAAGTGCTTTTTAGTATCCTAAAGTGTTGTATGTAAGTAACCATGAATGATTTCTCACTTTGTACAGCACCTGAGATAGCTTCCTATACGATTAGATGCTTAATGTTTTTTTTTTTTTAAATAATGATGAAAACCTGAAATAAATAGAGAATTTCCCCTATACATCACTTTCATGTTGTACCATACAATTTTTGGCTAAATTTTTTTTTGTGTGTTGGTGGACTTTTTAAAAAACTAGCATTTAAAAAAAATATAGCAGGTCTACAAATAAGGGAATCTTCATTTATTTTAGAAGTGTTAAGATGCAGTATTAAGATACAGTATTAGGATGTTGGCCAGACTAATTTATAAGGTAGATGTGAAAATATCCATGATGGTATGTCAAAAGCCACAATTCCCTGCACTGCCATGATGCATTGATTCCCCTGCTGGCTTTTCTCCATAGAAGTCAGAGAAGGGCAAGTCAGCAAAGTAAATCATTTTTTGGCAGCTATTTCTTCCCCTCATTTGGGATCACCAATAGATCATAAATCTGTTCTTTGTTTTGAAAAGGGCTTTCTGGAAATGGTCAGGCAATAACATCTTCCGTAATAATTCTGAGGATCTGTGGACAGCAGAGCAAGTTCAGAAACCTTTTGGAGGCTTTGAATAAAGCTACTGCAGCCCTGGCCTTGGAGTCAAGAGAACCAGAGTTTAAATCCAGCCTCAGACACTAGCTGTGTGACCCTGGGCAAGTCACTTAACCCCATTTGCCTCCCAAAGCAACAAAAGAAAGAAAAAAGAGCCAGTACTGTTTGAGGTGAATGACAGTAATCAGTATTGGCGGAAGTCCTTTCTGTCTCCCAAGTACTTTGCAGTAGAATCTCCTTTTAGATGCATGTTCATTGAGTGATAAGAAAGGTCAGATGCATCTATTTGGTTTCACCGTCTTCTGAGATTATATGTAATGTGTAAGTATATATTCATATACATACATACACAGAGGCATGAACACACATATAAATAATTATGAGAAGGTACATCTGACTTTGCTTCCTGGGGAGGAAAGCTCACCTATTTGGAGGAGTAGATGGTTGAATTTCCTTTTAAATGGGGAAGGAAAAGTGTAAGATGCTGAGAAGATTCAACATCATACTCACTGAAAATTAGTTGAAGAAAATGGACATGTTTAGTCTGGGAAAGAGAAAGTCTGTGGGATCATAGATTTCAAAAGGGACCTGAGAAGTCACCCAGCTCAAGCTCCTCATTTTATAGATGAAAAAACTGAGAAAAGACTTATGTGGAATTTCAGAACATAAAATGTAAGCTCATTGTAAAAAGATTGTTTTATTCTTTGTTTTTGCATCGCCAGTGCCTAGCACAGTGCTCGGCACATAGTAGGCACTTAATAAATACTTGCTGATTGATAAATAAATAGCTGAATCCAAGTATGTGAAGGGGTATTATGCAGAGGAAGAATTACACTTGCTTTCTATAGTAAGTAGAAATTTTAGATTTTTATTCTGGGTCCATTTAAGAGAACATTATGGGGCAGCTAGGTAGTTCAGTGGACAGGGCACTGGGCCTGGAGTCAGGAAGACCTGAGTTCAAATCCTATCTTAGACACTAGCTGTGTGACCCTGGGCAAGTCTCTTAACCCAGTTTGCTTCAGTTTCCTCATTGGTAAAATGAACTGGAGAAGGAAATGGCAAACCACTGTACTATCTCTGCCAGGAAAACCCCAAATGGGGTCATGAGGAGTCAGACAGGAGTGAAGTGACTGAACAACAAGAGAACACTTCCTAACAGTTATAACTTTTCTAAAGTAGAATGGGGTTGCCTCAGGAGCTGATGAATTAGAAGGCTCAAATATTTGTAGAGGAGCTTCCTTGTTTGAGTACAAGTTGGATTAGCTGAGGTCTCTTCAAACTCTGAGATTTGTAATTCTATGAAACTCCTGATGAATTTCTTTTGCTCTTTGTCAGCAATGCTTAAGAAACAAAATTTTAAAACTGATACCTGAATGACTTTAGGCAAATCACCTCAATTCTTTGGGCCTCAGTTTCCACATTTGTTCCTGTTATAAGTTCCCTTACATCTCAAAATCTGTGATAGTTTGATCTCATGGTTGGGGAGAGGGTTAGTTGTCATTCATCTCTCATTGCCTTGAGCAATTCCTTTCAACATATATTAACCACCTACTATGTGTGCAGGTCACTTTTCCCCTCTTAGGCTTAGTTCCCTTACCTATACAATGAGTAGGAGTGGACTTCGGTGATATCCAAGGACCCTTCCAACTTCAGAGCTCTGTAATCCTATTTTGAGGACCAATAACATCTTCCTAGTGACAGATTCTTTTAGTTATTTCTTACAGTTCCAAGCACTGACAATTGTATGAGCCTCTGTTGGTTGCATTTCTTTTTGTTTTTGTTTTGTTTTGTTTTTGTATTTTACTAGGCAGTGGGATTAAGTGACTTGGCCCAAGGTCACACAGCTAGTGAGTGTTAAGCGTCTGAGGCCGGATTTGAACTCAGGTCCTCCTGACTCCAGGGCCGGTGCTCTATTTACTGTGCCACCTAGCTGCCCCTATTGGTTGCATTTCTCCAGGCTCTTCTTGCTGCTCTGAGTACCACCAGATAACTAGATGTATGTTTGTGGAAGAGGGAACATAGTTAGAGGATGCCTTTGAGGTCAGTGAGCTATGATTTGTCTTTTTTTAATGGAAAATAGAAGTAAAGTCTCTTGGGGTTCTGTGGCCTTCCCATTAGGAAATCATGTCAGATTGTACTATTGCTTCCTATCAGCTGGCAGCACACAGAGTTATCAGGTCTCTGAGGGTAGATAAGAAAGGGGGCAATTGGTCTTCCAGCCACATGCTGTTCCCTTTCTTTTAAAAATTTTTTTCCTCTCTCTAATGAGAACTGGTCTTCCAATGAGTAATCACCAAGACTTAGAGGCGAAAAAGGACCTTGGGAATAGTACAGTTCTTGGTGAATTAACTTACATTAATGAGACTTGTAAGTTAAGTGCAATCTAATTTGGCGGTGAAAATTATCTTTGTGTACTGGGGGTTAGACAATGAAGTGACCTGGAATATACTTTTCAATTAAATGTCCCCAATAGCCTTAGTCTCATTAAAATTAGTCTTTCAGATATCACCTCTTAAAAGGATTGTTATTCTAGTCATCATTTTGCCCTGGAAAGTCTCTTGAAGATGGCAAAATGTCTCCTTTTTTTAAATGTGTAGAGGAGGGTGGTATAGGAGTATGCCAGATTTATACTGAACATAGCTAGAAATACCTCTCTAATTCAGTTGAAAATATTTATTAGTCATCTGTGTAGTGCCACAAGGTACCTTCCAAAACTCAAAGAATGTGCCCCCTTGAGTCATATATCTTGTCATTTAGAGTGCTGTGATCAAAATCATGGAGGATGAAAAGAATGGACTGAGTATTCTAGTTGGAAAAGACCATGCAGTATATAAAAGGCAGTGTAATATTAGTCTAGAAAAGGAGGTGGGAACCAAATTATGGAGTGGCTAAAAGGCTAGGCAAAATAATTACTTCTGGAGGTTTACGAATAAGGAATAATATCTGAGTTCTACCGTGAAAAAGGTCACTATAAGACAGATTGGAGGAGGCAGGAAGACCAATTAGAAGATGGTAGTTCAGGGGCAGCTAGGGAGTGCAGTGGATAGAGCTCTGGTCTTGGGGTCAGGGAGACCTGAGTTCAAATCCAGCCTCAGACTCTTAACACTTACTAGCTGTGTGACCCTGGGCAAGTCACTTAACCCCAATTGCCTCACAGAGAAAGGAGAAAAAAGAAAGAAGATGGTAGTTCAGATAACACAATAATGATAACTCATTTATATAGAACTTGAAGGTTTTCTTAAGCCATTTTCTCATAATAGTAGGTGAGAGTAGGTGAGTAGTTATCCGTGCTTTCTGCATAAGGACCTGAACTAGGAATGGAATTGAGGGAACACTGAGGTTAAATATAGGATTTAGTAATTAATTGGTTGGAAATGAGGGAGACAAGGGCATTCGATTTTGAGCCAGGATAACTGTAAGAATGAAGACCCTATGAACAGAAATAGGGAAGTCAAGAAGATGTGGATAGAAAGATAATGAGTTCCAGCTAGTCAGGGTAGGAATATGAGCCATGTTAGGGCTAAAGATAGAGCCTGGTCTTTTGGGTAATGTGAACCCTATTATTCCAGATTTGTGGACTTACTGGTCATTTCTTTACTCTGTTGAGAATGACTGAGAAGGTTCGGAGGTTATCTTGTGAATAACTGTAGAGGTAAAGAAGCCGAGAGAAAGGTATGAGAGAAAAGAAAAGGGTATTTCCTGTAGCTACAGATGGTGCCAAGAGAATTTCGTGTTGAATGTGTGAGGGTGTATGCTACAGCTTCTTTTTAAATAGTAGCAGAGTAGGATACCTTTCTGTGAGGTCATTCTAGCAGACTGCGTGCTAAGATTTTGAAAAAGACCTGGAGGAAGGAGGAGGAGGACCTTCTGTTGCCCAGTTTTCCTGCCTTGCCTGTCCGCCTCTCCAAGTAAGTGAGATACACTCTAGTAGTAGAGCCCTGAGAACAGCCTAGGAACTGAACTCATTCTCTGGGGCAAAGGCAGGGCAGACTTACTTGGGCTGTCCCAATGTGGCGTCAGGGCCAGACTGAACCCTGGATTTAGAGGGAACAGTGGGTTCCTAGCCTCCAGCAGGTGGGCCTTTGTTGTTGTTGATGCTAAAAGCTTGGATTAAAATATAGAATGGTTGTGGAGCAGAGCTCAGAGTAGCATTTTGCTTTGCCACAATTCCAGCCTTGAAAATTATAATGTGAGCTTTCTCTGTAGCGTCTGCAAGCTGTGTGTATTCCCATTTAGCCAAATACCTGTTGTATCTCTTTATTTTTAGATGCAGTGAAATTGAGTCAGCTTCTATAAAAATGCAACCTGTCTTTCCTCTCCTGAAGAAAAACAACTTTCTGTAAGTATAATTAGTATACAAATTGCCACACAGTGATAACAAAAATACCCTTGAGGTGTTGTCATTGATTTGTGTAAGTGAAGAGAAACTCTCAAGATATAGGAGTGAACTTAGCCAAAATTTTTATTTAATTCAATTCTGTAGATATTTATTAAGCCCTGCTGTGTGCAGTATACTGTGTCTAGGTACTAGGAGTGAGTGATAAAAAAATTAGGTAAGATGTGACCCTTGCTGTGATGAAGCTTCTAGGCTAGTGTGGGGATAAGTCACATATCTACATAACCTTGATACAGAATAATGCATAATAAAGGCATTAGAGAGGTATAAATAAATGCTATGTGAGGTCTAAGGGGAGACAGATAATGATCTGATCTGAGGGACTGTGGAAAGCTTCATTGTAGAAATGAGTGTCATCTGATTTGTGCTTTATGGGGTATGGAGGAATCCAGTAGACAAAAGGGGTGGAAAGAATATTCTAGAAATAACTAATAATCTGAGTGAAGACACAGAAGCTAGAAAACAGAGGACATGTTCAGGGAACAGTAAATAGTACACACAGGTAGTATAATGGAATTAGGAAGACCTGAATTCAAACTTAGTCTCAGACACTTACTTGCTGTGTGACCCTGGACAAATCACTTAAGATCTGTTTTCCTCAGTTTTCTTATCTGCACAATGCAAATAATAATAGCAACTACTTCCCAGTGTTATTGTGAAGATAAAAAAAGATAATATTTGTAAAGCACTTTGTCATCCTTAAAGTGCTATACAATTGCTAGTTATTATTATTATTTAGTCCAATTTGATTATATCATAGAATAAATGCAAAAGTGAAATATGAGCTAAGGTGAGAAAGCTAGGGTAGCACTAACTTGTAGATAATCTTCAATTCCAGTCAAAAAGGGTCTGAATTTTAATCGGGAAACCATAGGAAGCCACTGAAAATTTTTGAGCAGAGGAGAGTGACATGACTAGATTTATGCATGTAGAAGATTAGTCTGTTAACAGTATTATTGGATTATTGATTATTGAATTGTTACTGAATATTGGATTAAAGGAGAATAGAGGAAGAATAAAAACAGGAAGACCTGTTAGAAGGCTATTGTAATAGCCCAGGGGAGTGGTAATCAACGCTTGTATTAGAATGGTAGTAGTCCAATTGACAAAATACTAGGTAGCTGAGTAGGTATGAGAGGTGAAAGAGAGGGGAGAGTCAGAGATAACACAAGTATTAGGTACATGGGATAGTGATAAACTGAGTTTTGGACGTTGTTGAGTTTGCCGTGCCAACGAGACATCCAGGTAAAGATTTCTTAGAGGCAGTTGGTCATGTTTATCTCCTCGTTAATTGGAGAGACAGGGTCATGAGGAATAAATTTGGGAAGTCTCTGAATAGATACAACTGTCTTTTTAAAATTAATTTTTAATTAAAAAGATTAAATCTTCAAGCAAAACCTATTGCCACAATGGCCACATCCAAAGATGCATGTCTTATTCTCCATCTTGGGTATGTTCCTTCTTTGTTAGGAGGCACATCATCATTGGTCTCCTGGAATCATGGTTGGTCATTGCATTAATCAGAATTCTTAAGTCTTTCCAAGTGGTTTGTCTTTACAGTGTTGGTATAGTATAAATTATTCTCCTGATTCTGCTCAGTTCACTCTGAAGCAGTTCATACGAGTCTTTCTAGGTTCCTTTGAAACTATCCCTCCTAAACCCTAATTTGTTCAGCCAATTTCCCAATTGATGGGCATTCCTTTAGTTCCCACATCTTTGCCCCTAGAAAAAAAAAAGCTTCC
The DNA here is from genome assembly GCF_900497805.2 of Vombatus ursinus. Lineage (NCBI taxonomy): Eukaryota > Metazoa > Chordata > Mammalia > Diprotodontia > Vombatidae > Vombatus > Vombatus ursinus. The sequence goes on along the minus strand of NW_020951369.1, from coordinate 4,999,870 downwards.
ATAAATATATTTGTGCATATTTGGGGGACATCTTAAGGGTTTCAGAAGAAGATGAGGAGACAGAAGGAGCAGTTAAGAGGAAGTAGTAGAAACAGGAGAGTCCATTCCAGGACTAAAGAGGTCATTTGATTTTGTCACTGTCAACTTCTGACATATAGTTTCAGTAGAGTAGAGAGGATGGAAACTTTAGCTGGGGGCTGAAGAAAGATTGAGTGATAAGGAAGTGGAGATATTGAGTGTAGACAGCTTTGTTGAAGAAATTTGTCAGTGAAGGGATAGAAGAATGTGGGAAAGTAGCTGGATAGAGTAGACGTTTCAAGGAATGGCATCAGGGAGATTTGAGCATGCTGGTTGGCATATGAAAAGAAGCCTTTGAAGAGGGAGTCATAGATGCATGGGAAAGTAGATAAGTTTTGGAGTAATGTTAGGGCAAATGGGTGGAACGCTAAGGGATTAATTGATCTGAGCTAAGAGACCTGGTAGCTTTTCTAAGATTAGAGGGGAGGAGGAAAAAAATGGAGAATGATGCAGACTTTTGAAAAGTAGAGGCGGAGAGTTAAGGAAACTCCTGCCAGACAACCTCAGTGTTGTCATTGAAATAGAGGTGCAATGTCATCTACTTGAGGTATGGAGCCTGTGGTTGGGAATTGGAGGAAAGCAGAAAAGTTTGGATTGGTAACAGTGGGGAATAAGTTGGGAGTCAATAAGTTGAGAGTAGAAATAGTGCTGTACAGTATTATGTGCTCATTTGAAGTTATTTGCCATACATTTACAGTACGTAACATCAGTTCAGTTCTGTGACTCTCACCAGTAAAAAATAACAACCTTGTAATAGGTGCAAAGGAATCAGATTATGGAGGTTGCTCAGGGATAAGAATTAACAAGGTACAACTTGTGGAAAATCACAGTTGAGGGATATAGAAATAGCTTACCACAGTTATGGAGGAACCAGAATGGGGGAGATAGAATGGGAGAATATGGATGAGATAAGCAATCAGAAATTGTAGTGAAGGTAAGAGAAGGTGTTAGCATGAACTTGAGACTGTGGAAGGATCAAAGTTGTGGTCTGAGAGTTGAATTTCAAAGTTCAGGTCATAGAATTGGATATACTTCCAAGAGCTGCTGAAGTCTAAGATGTGACCATTCCTGAATGTGGCTGAAGTAGCAAAAGACAGTTTCCAGTTAAATCAAGATGTTACCAGAAATGCTGATGGAAAAGTTTAAGGGGAGAAGATGGCATGGAATTTGTCAGTTTTGCAGTAGAGTTCTCAAGGCCATAATGGAATGAGCTAGAACAAATATTGTTGTTGTTTGTCCTTTGTTCTCAAACAGGACCATGACATCAGGGAGGTGATGCCGTGATATGCAGGTGAATTGGATTTAAGTGAGGGAGGGCTGTGCAGAGTCATCAGCCTCACTTTCTCCTCCAGAGCCATCTGGGTCCAGTGGTGAGATATAGCTCAGGATGACTGGAGATGGCCCTGGATGCAGTGGAAGACCTTGGCCTTTTTAAGCTAAGGTCTTTAACAAGTCTTAGTTTGACTAAGGCAGTGAACAAATGTGAACAAGATTGTTAGGAACCTGGGGAGGAGAGCATTAGAGCGGATCTGCTTAGGGACGAGGGTTTGGGGGGGTGTAGTTGGAGCCTGCTTCTGACTTCTGAGGGAAAGAAGGTTTTAAACAAATTTTATTGTTCAGTTCTAAAGTTATTATTTTTAACTGCTAAGAGTTAGAGGTTTTGATTGGAAATCTGTCAGGCTTTCTTGTTATGAAGGAGAGGTTAAGAAGATAAGAGCCAAATGTGTGTGAGTTACTGGCAATGCTAGGTTTTCGTGATTTGGTCTGCTGTGGCATTTAGCCCAGAATCCTCCTCACTCATTGTCTGTGTTAGGCTAGCATTAGTCATTAGCACAGACTACTGCCTACTTACTTTATAAAAAGAAAGCTGGAGACTCAGAAGAATAGTTGGTGTTTTTGAAGAACTTTGCAAAATAAAATGTGAGATGGGGAAAAATTGGTGATAGATAGCCAGATAGACAGAGATAGAGATATATCTATCTATAGATTTATATAAATATACCTATATCTGTAGAGATGTGTGTGTCTGTGTGAATATATGTATGTCCTTGATCTGTGATTTAGTCAGTGTGGGGAATTCCATGCACCAATGCAGATCCCACCTTATCTACAATTTAGGGAGTTGCCCAAGGCCCCTAGAGATTAAATGATTTGTTCAGGATCACTGGAATCTGGGGCAGAATTTTAACCCAGCTCTTCCTCACTTTAGAGGCAGTACTTTGGCCACTGTGCAACACTATGCATGTGTTTATGCAGACACATGCATGTATGCATGGTCTTTAGAACAATCTACTAATTTGAAGAAGCAGCAAAGATTTGTAATTGGAAGACTTGGGTTCAAATCCCAGCCCTGATATTTACTAATGGTAACCCTGGGTAAGCTACTTATCCCCTCTAGCTCTTAGTTTTCTTCATTTGTAAAGTGAAAGGATTTTGATTATGTAACCTCTAAAGTCCCATCCAATCCAAAATCCTGTGGGCCTTAGAGAAATCACTCACTTGGTAAGTTGTACAGTTATCCCTTCTGCATTGTGTGGGTTTAGGGGTGCAGTACTCCCATGATCTGGAAAATCCGTGTAAAACTTTTTGGCCCTCCCTTTGTACCAGAGAAGAAGTCTGAATTATTGTTATTAAAAGATAAAATATGTTGTTGTTGTACAATACTATACATGTATTTTATGCATTTCTGAGTTTCTAAAATTTTTCTGTGTCTTCTGCTGGCCTTCACGTGTCATTTGTAGCTTTTGTAAAACTCTCCCAAAATTCCCATTTAATTTCTTATGCCAACCCAAGATATGGTGAAATCACAATGGGGAAAGCTGCAGTGTGGACAAAATAAATGTAGATGGTAAAATAAATTGAGTGTTGGCTTTAATGTGCCTTTTGGTTCTGAAGACATGTATTATGGGGCAGCTAGGTGGTACAGTGAATAGAGCTCTGGCCTTGGAGTCAGGAGGACCTGAGTTCAAATCCAGCCTCAGATACTTAACACTTACTAGGTGTGTGCCCCTGGGTAAGTCATTTAACCCCCGATCACCTCACCAAAAAGCAAAAAAACAAAAACAAAAAACTGTACATTATATTGAATTGTTTTCAGCTTTTAAAGATTTTCATATTTTGTACAAGCTTTGGCATTTTATTTCAAGCAAAAACTAATTCTAAAAAACAAATTTTTATTCCATATGTGAAGTAGTAGTTACTACATCTCTTTTTTTCTAGAAAAGAATATCATTCATCTTGGAAATAACCTGTGTTTTTAGGGAAAGGGAGGAGAATGTCTATAGCCATATGTGTCAATCTCTCAATACCCTTCTCATCTTTTTGAGGATGGTACTTTATTACTGATTGATTTGAAATGTAATGAAAGGACACAAACACATAGAATAGTTTAGTTACACTCATTAAATTTAGCATATATCTACTTAGAAAACAAATTGTACATAAAAGAAGTTGACAGTTCCATATGAAAGCCTCAATCTTTATATATTGATATATATGTTGATATATATGTATTTATTGATGATCATTATGTTCACAACAAAAAAAAGGAAATTTCTTTTTTTAAAATGTAGTGGAGGTCAGTCAATCAAGCAACAAGTCTTTAATAAGCACCTATTTATTTGCCAAGTGCTGTACTAGGCACTGCGATTACAAGTACAAAGAATGAAATAATCCCTACTCACAATGAGTTTACTTTTTTTTTTTCTTTTTGGTAAGGCACTCGGGGTTAAGTGACTTGCCCAGGATCACACAGCTAGCAAGTGTCAAGTGTCTGAGGTCAGATTTGAACTCAGGTCCTCCTGACTCCAAGACCGGAGCTCTATCCATTGTGCCACCTAGCTGCCCCTGAGCTTACATTTTAATGGAGAAGACAAGTACATATAAAAATTACAGACAGCATAATTATATATACAAAGTCGTTAAATAACAGTTAATTTGGGAAGTTAGATGCTAGCATTCAGAGGAATTGGGAAAGGTTTCACGTAGATGATGGCGTCTGGCTGACTCCTAGAGGAGGAAGGGGGCTCTCTGAGATGGCGTGAACAGAGGCATCCGAGGCACAGAGGCTCTGAGAGGGCGTGTTCAAGGAACGGAGAGAAGGCTGGCTTGGTTATATTGCAGAATGTGGGACATCACGTCCAATGAGGCTAGAAAAACAGGTTGGGACCAGGTTGTAGAGGGCTTTAAAAGCTAAACAGAAGAATTTATATTTGGTCCTAGAGGCAATTGGAAGCCTCTGGAGTTTGGTTGAATTGGAGAATCATGGTCAAAATTGCTTTTATAGAAAATTGCTTTGGCAGCTATGTGTAGGATGGTATCTTGCTGTTAATCTGACTTCAGTCTTCAAATTTATATTATTTGTTCTTTCTTATTCAGGGCTGCTGCCATGCCGGGTGAATAGGGCTCAGTGACAGGACATTCCTGGAAATACTTGTGGTCATACCCAGCGGGGAGAAGCACACCATTGCCCCATGACACCATGACAGCAAGAGAGCACAGCCCACGTCACGGCTCCAAGTCCCGTTCAGTACAGCGGGCCTCAACTATTGATGTTGCCTCTGATATGCTGGGACTGTCTCTGACAGGTGAGTCCCACATCTCCCCCTCTTCCATTGAGATGGGCTAACCTTGGAGCAGACACAAACACTAAGTAAAATTGGAAGGGAAAGAAAATGGTGACTGGCTCTTGGAACATGCCCCTTTGGATTGTCCCTAGTACTAAACTAGTCATGGTATGTTAAACTAGTAAACTAGTCTAATGGTATGTTAGATTATCCATTACAGAGAGAAAGAAAACACAAACACACACACACACACACAGAGTTTGAAATTGTATTCAATGATCCATACTTATAGTCACTTTTCACATAATTCTAAATTGTTTTCCAACAGTTCAACCATTTTACAGCTATACCAACAGTGTGTTAATATGCCCATATTTCTCCACCCCATTATTTTTAAGAAATCTTTTAAATTTAATTTATTGATACATTTTGTTTCAACACATACAAAACCCCACCATATTCACAATTGTACACTCCCTGAAAAGAGGTAAAATAGCTTAAAAGATGATTAAGGCTATTAATACCCTACCTTGAGTAGTTTTCCACTTGGTTGAAAGAAAAGATGGGTATATATCTTATAAGGTAATACCAATATTTTCTAACCTTTTAATTTTATTGTCATTTAAAGTTGTCTTCATTTATATAGTTATATAGTTTTAGTCAATATGTGTTTTATTCTTTTGGTTCTGCTTTATTCATTCTTTCTTACTTCATGCAGGTCTTACCGTATTTTCTTGAATTATTTATATTGATTGTTCTTTCTGGCACAATGCTATTCTACTAAATTAAACAAACCATTTGTTTAGCCATTCTCAAATGATTGAGCACATGGTTTGTTTCTACCTTTTAGAAATTACAAATAGTAATTGATACTTTCTTACTATTAGTTGTTTTGGAGCATAAGCCCAGGAGTGAGATTGCTGGACTAGAGAGTATATGAACAGTTTTGGAACTTCCTTGGCATAATTCCAAATTGTTTTCTAAAACTGGGACCCTAACTCATAGCTCTACCAGCAGTGAATCAGTGTGCCTGTTTTCTTGCAGATTGATTATGTTCTGCCATTTCTTTTCCTGTCCAGGAAACATCCAGGATCCAGATGAGCCCATATTAGAATTCAGCTTGGGTTGGTATCATTTTTAAAACATTATTTTTAGAATGTATGGTTAGCACAAGTTTAGTATCACCAACACCTCAAAATTCTCTGATGATTTGTTGCTTTGGCTGAAATATTTTATGTAGAAAATAAAGCTGAGGAAGGTGTGAATTTCTTGTCACAGTACTGATAGAAATTAGGACTATGCCTGGGGCTTTTTATGCCTTGGAGCCAAGCGCCTTCCCTCTTATCATCTGACTCTCACCCAACTAGACTATAGAGGTGACAGGCGAAGAAGACAGGTGGATGATCCTGTAGCAGGAACAACACTCCACACCTCCTCCCCATTCAACCCATGCTCTTGCCCAAAATACAACCTTCTGTTGTGATCTAGCTGAGCAATAATGACAGCTGAGGAGTATGGATGTTGCTGCTTCTGGTAATCTAAAGATTTCCCTCTCCTAGACTGATGCTCTTCACTGCTCTTTTCTCTTTTCTCCTTGGATGGTAGTTACAGAGGTCACTGACTATATCCAGGACACAGAGTGTAGTGGAAAGACCCTGAACTAGGAATCAAGACCTAGGTTCTGGACTGTTCTGGCTGAGTGGTGTGCCTTTAACCACATAAACTTCCTCTTCTGTAGTAGGAGGTGATGATAACTTGGCTCACTGGGTTATTGTGAGGGTTAAATAAGATAATAAAGTGCTTTGAGAAGTATAAGTAACTGTATAAAGATATGTCAAAGAATGCAATTTCATCAGGTTGGAAACTCATGTCTTAGAAAGTTGCTAAGGCTCAGAGAAATTAAATGACATTCCCACAATCACACAGGGGGTGTTAAAGGCAGAATTTCAAATGGACACTCCCTAACTTCAAATCTAGAATCATGTCTAATGTGCTGTGGCTCCTGTCTTATTAAGGCTGAGAAGATTAAGGGACTTTTTCAAGGTCACACAGGTAGTAAGTTCCTGAGCTAGAGTGTGTAAATATAAGAAGTATTCAGAATAGTAAATAATATGATTAACTACTATAATAACAATATTATTAACTACTGCAGTTACTACCTCCTAAACATAACCCTAATGAGAAACTAAAAATTTTACCTCTTGCTTTCTAAAGGAGGTACATAATTCATTATAAAACTAGTAAGTACTTTTTGCATTGGAAGTACTCACTCTTCTCATATGAGAGTCACAGAAATTCACAGAGCTGTGAGGTAACTAGGTCATGAGTGGATAGAGGGCTGGCCCTGGAGTCAGGAAGACCTGGGTTCAAATTTGGCTCAGACACTTATTCTGTGTGACTGGGCAAGTCATTTAACTAACCTCTGTCTGCCTCAGTTTCCTAATCTATAAAATGGAGGTAATAATAGCACCTATTATTATAATACCCAACATTTATATAGCACTCCCTATGTGCCAGGCACTGTTAGGTGCTTTGCAGTTATCATGTCATTTGGTCCTCACAGCAACCCTGGAAACTGAGACAGGCAGAGGTTAAATGACTTCCCCAGGGTCATGCAGCTAGTAAGTGACCAAGGCTGTATTTGAACTCAGGTCTTTCTGACTTCAGGCTCAGTGTTCTATCTACTGCTCTGCTTAGTTGCCCTGTGACAATAATAATATTTATAAAGTGTTTAACACAGTGCCTGGCACAAAGTAGGTGCTTAATGCTTGTTTAAAAAAAAATAATGGAACCTTAGAGAACTAGTTCAGTCCCATCACTTTACAGATGAGGAAACTGGGATCCAGAGAGATCTTCCACATTATGCTTCCTGGACTACAGGATAATCAGCATCTTGCTTTTTAGCTGCTTTTTTTTACAGACTTCTTATAAAGTCTTAAGTAGATAGGTGTGGTTTTGTTGACTTTATCTCTTCTGATTTATTTAGATAGATTTCTGTGGCTATTGTCTCTGTGTTAAAGCTTCTAGTGATGTTACATTTTATCTTTGTCTAGTTCAGGGTTTTAGGGTCTTAGGTTTATCATCATCTACATCTTCTAACTTACATGTATCAAATCCATCCTCAGATATTAACTAGCTGTGTGACCTTGGGCAAGTCATTTTACCTTATTTGCCACAGTTTTCTCATTTGTAAAATGAGCTGGAGAAGGAAATAGCTAACCACTCCAGTATCTTTGTCAAGAAAATCCTAGATGGGGTCATGAAGAATTGGGCATGACTAAAAATGACGAAACAACAACAATAACAACAACTTTATGTCGGATGCTCTGTTGCTTCTGATATTACACTCTGAATCCATGCCCCAGCCTATTCTATCAGAGATTGTTATCTACATTCTTATTTCCCCATTTTTACTTCATTAATTACTCTGTCTTGCCTTCAGTCCGTAGGCAGGTATACACAGTATATTTGTTCCAGGACTTTATGGAATTGATTGGCTTGTCAATACGCTAACACAGTCTTCCAGAAATACCATCCCATTGAAATAGTATAGTAACTGATACCTATCATGATACCATTGACTGAGGTCCTGAGATACTGGCTTCCTGTCTGTAACCTTTTCATTTTTTTCACACATGAGCCATGAACCCATGGAATTGGGAAGATAGTTAAGCATAGAGCTTAGCCCTTTCTCAGAAAACTTCTCTGTACAGGTTTTATGAAGTAGCAGTTAAGAAAAAAGGAAGCATTCCTTTCTATTGGGCCAGCATCTCCAATTGCATGGTTCTAGATTGCTGAGGTGGGTAGGAATAGCAGGCATATAATACATGAGCTTTCTAGATGAGACTTATGGTCAAAAGCAACTTTGGTCTTTGTGTTTTTATCTGAGCAAAATTTTTGTAACTAAGATTTTGATATTTTCTTTACATTGGGTATAGAAATGGAGAAGTCAGAATAGAGATAAAATCTTTCTGCCAACAAGCTATGGCTTTATTTTTAGGTAATGGGCTGCACCCAATTTATTTTTATTAAACAAATATAAGCATACCTTGGAGATACTGAAGGTTTGGGTTCAGACAAGTACAATAGAGTGAGTCACTTGGTTTCCCATATAAAATTATGTTTACACTATAATGTAGCTTGTTAAGTATGCAGCAGTATTGTATCTAAAAAAACCCAACAATGTACATACCTTGTTTAAAAAGTACTTTATTGCTAAAAGATGCTAACCATCATCTGAGCCTTCAGCAAATCATAATATTTTTGCTGGTGGAGGGTCTTGCCCCAATGTTGATCGCCACTGACTGATCGGGGGGTGGTTACTCAAGTTTGGGGTGGCTGTGACAATTTCTTAAAATAAGACAACAGTGGAGTTTACCACATCGATTGACTCTTACTTTCACTAGAATGCATATAGGCCATTGTAGGTCTATTAATTAGCCCAATTTTAATATTATTGTCTCCCAGGGAATAAGGAGACCAGAGAGTGACAGAGAATGGGCTGGTTGTGGAGCAGTCAGAACACACACAACATTTATCAATTAAGTTCATCATCTTATATGGGCACGGTTCATGGTGCCCCATAACAATTATAATAGTAACATCAAAGATGACAGATCACCATAACAGATATCATAATGATGAAAAAGTTTGAATTATTGTGAGAATTACCCAAATGTGACACAGAGATATTATGTGAACATATGCTTTTGGGAAAATGGCACCAATAGATTTGTTCCAACTCAGGGTTGTCACAAGCCTTTAATTTGTAAAAAACACACTATCTGTGAAGCTCAATAAAGCCAAGTGTAATAAAACGAGGTATACCTGTAGTTAGGAAATGGCTACCTCTGTGCACTGTGCTAGGATTTATAGGACATACAAAGATGTCCTGTCAAAGTTCAACGCAAATACCACCTCTAGCGTACAACCTTCTCTTGATTTGCCAGTTGTTAGTGCTCTTCCTTCCCAAATCACTATATTTATTTTGTGTCATATAGATAATTTCCTGTGAGCATGTTTTATCCCCCTAGTATAACATAAATGCCTTGATAACAAAGATTGTGATCATATGACCAACAATATGGCTGAATAGTTGCTTTCTACAAATTTCTCCAATTCCAGAACTTCAAAAGAAAGGGCTAGATACAGGGTACTTTAAGCTGAATTTACAAGATAAGATTATAAAATCCTTGTACCAGAAAATAACTTAATTCAGAAACTATGAGAACATTGCCAAGAATTTCTGAATCCTGGCCTCAAGGAAGTGATTGAGTGCCTAATGCATTTGCCTGACACACAGTAGGTGCCTGGGTACTTGTTGATTGACTGCTGTTTAGTTGGGGAGGCAAGAAAGACACAAATCATAAATAATAGTACAACAGTAGAAAAGCTGTCAGAAAGAGCAGAGAAATTAGTGTATCATACTGCTCCCAGGAGAAGGAAGGTAGTACTTGAGCCAGGCTGTGAAGGATAGATAAGATTGAGATAGTTAAGAGTGGATGAAGGAGGGCACTCCAAGAGAAGGAAAACAGCATCTACAAAGGCCCTCTGGAAGGAGGGAGGGATATGCATGGAAAGACAAGTACAACAGTTTGACTAGATTGAAAGACTTGTATAGGGGAGAAGTGGAAGATACAGTTTAGTCCAACAAACTTTACACTGCTTTGGAGATGAATTTGGAGAAATAGGTCAACGAGGATTGAGGTTGGAGAGTATTAAATACCATACTAAGGATCATTGGATTATAGATTTAGAGCTTAGAAAATTGCTCAGAGGGTACCTAGTCCAATCCTTTCCTTAACCCAAGGTAAGGAATTGAGGCCAGGATAGGTTAAATGACTTTTCCAAAGTCTCACAGCAGTGGCAGATTAAGGATTTGAACCCAGGCCTTCTGACACCAAATTCTGCAAATTTTCTACTATTTGACCTTTATCCTGTAGGTAATAGTAGCTGTCCTCTAATTAGAATTACAGTTGCTTATTATTTGCAATTTGTTTGGAGGTTTTCTGTTTAATAAAAAAATTAAGATACAGTTTTTGTGTATTGGTGTTTAATTTTCTATCTCCACCCCCAACCATGTTTGAAGGAGTTAGAAAGCTATTATGTTGCTTAAGTTGATGAAACATTAAAGTATTATTTAATACTCATTGATTTTCATGTAACATACACGATATTAAAGCCAGATTGATATTCTAAGAGTACAACACTCTTCTTTGATGATGATTTCAATTTCAGACATCTTGTCGATCAAAGCACTTCAGCATTTAACTTATTTTCTTAAGTTTGGTAGAAAAGTTATCATACCTACCTTGTCTTAGCTAGAGTAAAACGTTGCCTGTTGAGGCTTTTTTTATCCAGGAGCTAAATCTTTTCTAATTTTTTTTTTTGCCTGTTGTTGCAATAAATGGCAGACTTTCACTCCCACAACTATAGTGAAGTCTTCCTTCCTTCCTTCCTTCCTTCCTTGCTTCCTTCCTTCCTTCCTTTGAAGACAACATGCAAACAGCAATATAAGATAAGATACACACGTAAGATTAATTAATAATAATCCAAGGAAAGACACTAGTATTAAAGAGTATTGATAAAGGCTTCTTCCAGAAAGTTGAATTTTAGTTGTGACTTATAAGAAGCTAGGGAATCTAGGAGGTGTAGAGATTAAGAGGGAGAGAATTCTAGGTTTAGGGAATAGCCAGAGAAAATTCATAAAATCAGCATCTTGATAAGCAAAAGCAAGGAGGCCAGTGTCTGAACTGTGGAATATGTGGAGGGGAGTAAAATGTAAGATTAGAATGATAAGAACAGCATGTGGTACTTTACCCTTAAGTCCCAACTTTTTGTTGTTCAGTCATTTCAATTATGTCAGACTCTTCATGACCCCGTTTGAGGTTTTCTTAGCAAAATACTGGAATAGTTTGCCATTTCTCCAACCCGTTTTACAGATGCTGAGGCAAGCAGGGTTAAGTGACTTGCCCAGGGTCACACAGCTAGTAACTGTATGAGGCCAAATTTGAACTCAGCTAAATGAATCTTCCTGACTGCAGGCACACCACTCTACCCACTGCACCACCTGGCCACCCAGTCCAAACTCTAGCTGTGATATCTGAAATGTCATATCAACAAATTCTAGAGACCAGCTCATAATTGGATACATCCTTGTCCTTAGGTTTTCTCAAGTGCCAGTCGTTGGACAAATAGATGCATACATATTACAACTGCATGACTGTAGGGAAGTCATTTAACTCTTCTGAGCCTCAGTTTCTTTTTGGGGTAAAGAACACAGGTCTTAGAAAATCTGTACTTACCAGCTGTGTGACCCTGGGCAAGTCACTTAACCCCGATTGCCTCACCAAAAAACAAAAACAAAAAAAAAACTGAATTTGATTTCTGACTCTTACTTACTAGTCTGACCTTGGGCCAGTAACTTAATTTCTCTGGTCCTCAGTTTCCTCATTGATTGTACCTCTCAACTCTATTTCCTATAATATACAAAACATGAATGACAGTCCTGGTACTACCTAGCCCTCAGGGATGTTGTAATGAGCTCACTTTGTAAACCATTGAATCACTATAGAAATGAGACAAATTGAAGTCTGCTTCAAAGGCATTGTAGCCATTCTTTAGACTCTATATGTTTGTGTGAGATTAGTGTTGTTAGAACACTGTATTAATGAGGCCAGGGTCAGGTACCCATCTCCAGATGGTCCAGTTGTTTGATTCTATTCTTATGCCTTTAACCTCATCCAGCTGTTCGCCTCGAGTGGAATGAGGAGATCAAATATAGATGAGATGGCTTAAGTCTGTCACCACCGCTGGTGTGACTGCAAGGTTATTTCCTCTTGATTATGTGTGAAGGGTAACAGTAACATAGATGAACTATGTAGCTGAATTATCTTTCTTTGTGTCATTCATATGCTGGGGTTTCTTATGAAACATTTCCTGTTTTTTTGTTTTTTGGGTTGGTTTTGTTTTTTTTTTGCTTTTTTTTTTTTGAGAACAGAGAACTAACCAGAGCAAGATTCTGAAAGCTTAATTTAATTATTTTTTAAATTTTCATTGTCAAAGCTTGCAGCGAGCTACATACTCCATCGCTAGATCGAAAACCAAATAGTTTTGTAGCAGTGAGTGTAACAACACCTCCTCAGGCATTCTGGACAAAGCATGCACAGACAGAGATTATAGAGGTGAGTGTAACTCCATGTCCTCTTACAGGAGAAAACTCCAGAAATTCCCCAGTTGCAGTATTTCTGCTGCTCTATGAGGTATATATCCAGATCTGGATATATACCTATAAGGTATATATCTTTATATCCATATCCATATATACATATATATATATATCCATAGCTATGAATGTTTCTTTGAACACTGATTATTTTTACTTGTACTTTGGCCATTTCTGATTATAATCATTTATTTGCATGGCGCTTGTTTTTGAAACATGTTTTAGTAGTACTGGTTGGCTCATCGCTTTAAACAGTGCTCCTACAAGTTCATTTAGCTTTTTTGAGTTGTAAGAATAAATCAACCTTGTCCATTCTGGTTGAGGATCATGTCTGAAGAGTTGTTTTGCTCCTCTGCTCATCAGTCAAAGCTCATTAGTCTAGTTATAGCGGGATAACCAACACCTTGTTGCAGTACCCTCTCATTGTAGGATGTTTGTTTTTTTAAATTCCACAGTTTCTTATTAAGTGATAACATTATTAATATTAATTATTATTAATTATAATATTAATTATTATTATTTAATTCAAAATGAATTAAATTTATTTATTTTGAGGAACAGGGTGATGCAAATTTTATGATACGCCTGGTGACAGATAGACACATGGCAGGTGTGCTGTGCAGCAGAGGTTAGGAATTGCTGGGTCTTGAAACTTAAAAGTTCTTTTTTTCTGCTCTGTCTAATAAGAACATTTTGAGTGCCCAAAGCAGTGTAGGTAGCTTGTTGGCATTAGTGGTGTCTCCTAGCAGCTATTTCCAAAATAACATGCATTTCTTTTCTCTCTTCTCCACAAACTTGGACCTTAGCTGGATACTCATTCAGTCTTTTGGAAGCATATTTCCAAAACAAACCTGGATTGTTGACTATTTATGAAATTTTATCATTAAATGTTTCCCAAGTTAAAATACAATTAAACTGAATTTCCGGAAAAGAAAAAGATTGTAAGGATTTTTTTTTTCTTTTCCAAATTGCAGAGAAGAGGGTGGTATAAATTCTAATAATATTCCAAAAACAGGTGCAGAAAAATTAGGACCCAGAGTTTGCTAAATTCGCCATCCTTTTCTAGGAATAGTAAATATCCTTAACAGTTCATTTCCTTCCTTGTCTGGACTGTTTATATCATAAAAGACCTTAAACCTGTGAGTTGGTTTTTGTTAATGAAAAAGACCGGATATTTAACTTTGTAAGACTGAAAACATGGACATTCAACCTCTTTATAATCTTACCAAAAATAACCTTGTTGGGTTGAAAAGTTTTGTAATTGTAAGAAAACTCTTCATGACCTTGATTATAGTGTTAGAAATATCCTGTACAATGATAACAGTTAGTGGAATTTAAATGTGTAAGGGTCACTGGAGGTATCTCTGTGCCTACAAATGTTAGTTTGTTATAACCATAGCTACTAAGAACATTTTTTTTCCTCAACCTAATAATTTCATTCTGTATTTTTTTAAATGTATCTATTATTCTTTCATGGAATAACATTCTCTTTTTTGTTCCAGGGAACTAACAATCCTATATTTCTAAGCAGTATCGCCTTCTTTCAAGACTCCCTTATCAATCAGATGACGCAAATCAAACTATCTGTTTATGATGTCAAAGACAGATCTCAGGGAACAGTTAAGTAATCTTTTTTAGACTTTGTAGAATCACTTTCCTTTTCAGTCACATGATGAATTAAGTAAGATACTAGTATTTGGCTTCAAGTTTGAGCCCGAGGTAATCGAATATGTAGCCTTAGAAACAAAGTAAAACATTTCAAAGGCATCATTGAAATTTCTTTCCTCATCTCCTAACTATGCTCCTCGATAAGAGAATTCATGATATATTTTACATGAGTTCTCTTGGACTCATGTAAAAAACAAAGGATATCAATGAAACTATGTATTACAATCATTTCTTGATTGTAAGCCTCCTCTATCCCTGGCAGCCTTATACCCTGCCTCATAACAAAGAAAAGTGAGCAAAAAGAAGTGATATAATTAGTAACTTTGTCTGAAAATATATGTAACATTATGGTCTCCATAGTCATCTATTTCTCTGTCAAAAGGAGTGCATTGTATTTCACTGTCTGTTCTGATTATGACAATTAGATCATAGTTTCAGAACTAGTAGGAACCTTAGACATCATGTATTCCAACCTCCTTACTTTACAGATGAAGAAATTAAGACTCAAAAGGTTGTAAATTACAGTGACAGAGCTGAGATTTGAACCCAGAACCTCAGAGTCAAAATTCTTTCTACTGTACCATGTTATTTGTTTTACTTGGAGCCCAACCTCCTCTTCATGTTCATTTCATTTATATTCTTGTGGTCATTGTATATTCTTCTGGTTATTTCATTCTGTCACAGTTGATATAAATCTCCATTTCTCTGAGGTATTCAGAGTTGTCATTTCTTATTGCACAGTGATATTCCGTTACATTCATACACTATTTGTTCAGCCATCTCCCAATCATTGGGCACCCACTTTTACCCAGTTTTTTGATACCACAAAAAGTACTTTGATGTACAGTAGATCTGACCCGTATGCCCAGTAATGAGATCCTTACCAGACTTATTTTTTAGTCCAAATTCTTCTGCATGTCTTGTAATCAGAATATTAGAAAAATTTGTACACTAACTCTGTCACTCTTTCTCCCCTACTTAGATGTATTTACTGGGTTCTGGGACATTCATTGTCAAAGATCTGCTTCAGGAGAAATACCATAGGTTGCATTTAACACTAAGGTTGGTATTTAGCTTTGTTCTCTTTGAAAGAGAAATAAAATTCTCTTACATTTTCCTCTAGTGGTCTCAAAATTGCTTCTGCTTAGAGTTAGTTTCTGGTTAGGGTATGACATTTAAATCATCTATGGAAACAAGATATCATAGATACATTAAAGGCAATTGTCTACCTCACAGAGGCCTAACTCATAAGCATTCTGTTAGTGGAGCAAAGTGGGAATAAACTCACTTTCTTGGGGCCATTGGGGTAATTACCATGTCCTACCCTTAGAAAAGGCATTATTTGAGAATGAGCCTTGTAACTTAAAAGCATTAGTGCACTTCTCAGAAGTTTCCCATTTCCTATCTCTTCACAAGAAGAACCAGACCCTTGATTACTGTTTTATAAGGTCAAATTCTAATGGATTCATGCTGGAACTTGGCAGCAGAGAGAAATGTAGTGTTTTCATCCTTGATACCTGGTATGGAAAGCCGAATCTTGCTTATGTTCCAACAGCTAATTTTATCTGCAGTAGAAAAGGTGGGGTGTCATCATTGCACCAAACTTCCTTCTGCATTTTAAATCTTTCCTTTGGGAGGTGTGTCATTTCAACAGATTACACTGTGAGGCAGTGGTCCTCCCAGCTTCTAAGCTTATACTGTGAGGTGGCTTCTAAATAATTTCTGTCTTTAGGGCTTCTTTGAGTAGTTGGGTGAAGAATGGGTTGGGGGGAAGTCAAGTCATCCCTTCAAAATTCTTCCTGAGTTCATTCTAGTTAACTGTCCAGGGGAATTCCTAAAGGGTACTAGTTTAGACAAGACTCTGTCTCACTTGTTTGCTAGAGCTAATTAGAGTTGGGGATTGGGGAAGGAAGGAACATTGAAGAGATGGGAAAGGGGAAATAAGAAGGGGGGTGTAAGGATAGACTCATTTCCCAGAGGACTCTTAGTCCTGAAGCCTAATACCAGAGTGGAGAGACCCCTCACAGCACCTGTAGACTAAAGCAATTATTCAGATCCTATCAGTCCCAAGTTTTGATCATCCCCTAATATTCCTGGAAATACTCCAGGGTCCATAGATGTAAATCTGTGACTTTTAGCCAGTTGTTAGTTTGAACTTCTCATGTATAGTATACTTGCCTAGCATGACATACATTACAAGCAAATTCACATTTTATCACATTGTTTGTCACAGGTCTGCTGAAAATGATCGCGTAGGTAACATTACTGTAATAGGATGGCAAATGGAAGAGAAGTCAGACCAGCGGCCCCCTGTAACGAGGTCACCTGATACAGTTAATGGGAGGGTGAGCATGTACCTTTTTTGAGCTACCAAAGTAGGAATTGGAAGGAAAACATAGCACAAATAGTGTTTGCCATCCAGGTCCTCATCAGAGTAATTTTCATTGATTGTTAGCTTTATGTCATTGGAAACCTCTTCATTTTCAACCCCTCAATGACCTATGTTTTCCCTGGAGACCTAGGACAGTTCTCAGATTACAGTGATTGGACCTACAAATTAGTATTTATGTCATGCTGTTTGGGGGCTTCTATTTCGTTGACTTTGACCTTGCTTCTTAGACACTGAAGCTTTCATTTGAGGGTGTACTAAAGAATGAGCCACCACCAGTGATGCATGTGTGCACAGAGAGTTTCTATACAAATTGAGATAAATAGTTACAGGTGCCTACATCTCTTGGAATTAAATACATGAATATCTATTGAGGGCGGGCTGTCTGCCAGGCGCAAGTCTGCAAAAATTCAATAGAGGCCCTGAGGGGGTTGGTAGAATATTATAAGAAGTTTTTGCTTGGAAAGCAGTTGATAAAATAAGCCTGCTGAGAGGTTGGCATGAGATCTGTCTGAGCCAGACCTTTTTGAAATCATTTATAGAGAAACTTGCAAGGAGACAACAAACAAAGAATAGAACAGATTCACTAGTGTTTCTATAATCCGTTCTCATTGACTCTGGCAATGGGACCACCATATTTGAATCCTTTCATCTCATTTGTGATGTGAAGAAGTCACAGTGGCACTTAGAAAGTCAAAACTCAGAAGTTTCTGGGTCTGAGCAAACATGAACTGAAGAAATATTTAAAGGAGATGACACCATTTTTAAGGCACTTGGGAATCAATTTTTCATGATACCTCGAAGACAAGAAGACTCCGTGGAAGGGATAGTATTACAAACAATGCTTTTACCAAAGTAAGGCATCCAAGAAGACATCAACAACTACTGACCCACTTGTTTTCTCATCTCTACAAAGTGTTTATGAGCATGGTCTATGTATGCATAAAGGAAATCCTAGATTAACATATGAGAAGGTAGCAAATGGGCTTTTGCAGACAATTTTCTATGCTTCCCATGTGGTCAGAGATCTCAGAGATCATAGAATCATCGACGTGGAAAAGATTTAGAAGTCATCTAGTCCAAACTCTCATTTTACAGGTCTTCAGAGGTATAGTAATGTGTGTACCCAGAGTCACACAGCTAATAAGTAGCAGAACAGGGATTGAATGAAAAGAGAAATTAAATTCATCTCTTAATCAGATTGCTTCAGCCCTTGACTATTATAAAGAGTCTTATCCAGAGATTGTTAACATATAGTCCCTGCTCTGAGTTGATTCTCTAATTATGTGCTTCTCATGTTTGTGTTACAAATGCTGTATGTGATGTGTCAGGTCATGACTTAAAATGGAAAGTGCTAATAAGGAACACTTAACGATATTGTGGCTACTTAATCTCAACCACTATCAATGAACAGTTCATATAGTAGTATTGGATTGTAAGGTGAAAGTCCATTTTTATTGAGGAAAAGTATTGAGTTTTATCTGACATTTTATCTGACATTTTACCTGTGTAAAGATATCATCTTTACATCCATCATCTTGTCTGCAGTCCACTCCTATTACAGATGAGGAAACTGAGAGCCTGAGAGATTATAGAGTCTAGAAAAGTTGCATGTAAAATGATTTTTACAAAGCAAATCATACTCTAAATGTCCTAAGTGGTGAATTAATTTACCTTGTGACTCAGTAAATTAATTGTACAGATTGAGCATTGATTTCAAGAGAGATGCTCTGTGTTTATACAGGGTTTCTAGGCCATGATTTCATGCATTAGGTGGTGATGAGTCACTGCTGGATTTCACAGCCTCTTTGGTATTTCCCACATGTATCATTTAGACTGTTCTACCAGTGGATGAAAGCTTGACAGAATCGTTAGGAATCCGATCCAAATATGCTTCCTTGCGGAAAGATTCATTACTAAAATCAGGTACGTAGTTCTCTGAATCGATCTCAATGCCTTGCTTATAAGCTTAAACATGTGAACATAGAACTAGAGAGAAAATAACTATTCACTTATGGTTATTACAGTAGTCTGAGTTGATTTCACTTATCTCCTTTCTAAACATAACTGCTTTTGCCAGATGTTCATTGCATTAGTCATACATTGAGCAGGAGACATGTTGCGGGATTATTTGCTTCTCTTTGATTTCATGCCTTCTTCTCTCCCTTTTATCCCCACAACCACATCAGTTAGTTTAGACAAATAGTCACTATGCTTTTCAGTGTGAAGATTGGATACAGCATATAGAAAAATGTGTTTGGAATCAGTCCTTTTGTCATTTTTCCTTAGAAACATTGTCATGCACTTGGGTGAGGGGTGAGTGTGTGTGTGTGTGTGTGTGTGTGTGTGTGTGTGTGTGTGTGTGTG
>NW_020951369.1:4833175-4980569 GCF_900497805.2 Vombatus ursinus | reverse complement strand
TGTGTGTGTGTGTGTGTGTGTGTGTGTGTGTGTGTGTGTGTGTGTGTAGTTAGAGGAACCAATGCTGAGTATGGCTGAGATAGAAGGAAGGAAAATTAGAGTGACTGCCTTTCATCCTCTTAACTCAAGTGCCATGTTCCTTTGCATTTCAGTGTTTGGTGGTGCCATCTGTAGAATGTACCGTTTCCCTACAACTGAAGGGAATCACCTAAGGATCTTGGAGCAGATGGCTGAAAGTGTCCTCTCCTTACATGTTCCTAGACAGTTTGTAAAACTCCTTCTAGAAGAAGACGCAGCAAGGTAAGACAAGTTTGCTTGCTTTGCTCTTCTAAGAAATGGATTAGAAGGACTAAAAGGAACTTGAGAGGTCATTTATCTTCCCCATTTGTTGACCCCTTATTTAAAGCTATATTAGACAAATGAATGAAAAACTGTGCCATCTTTTAAAATGACCTTCACAGGAGATTTTATTACCTTGCCAGGAACGTTTTCCAATGTCAGTAGCCATTCATTTCTGAAAGTTCTTCCTTGTAATTTGCCTGAATTTCTCATTTGCCGTTTAAATATCTCTCCCCATTTGATCCTTGTTTGAGATAGAGAACAGCTGATTGTCAGCCATTCTATGATGGCTCCTTAATCTTTGACTTTGGATAAAATATTTTTATGTGTGTTGACAACAGAAAAACCATGACTTTCATTTATCATCTATTCTCATTTTCTGCTGTTGTTGTAGTAACATGAAATGTGAGAGCTGGAAGGAACCTTAGAGTCATCTAGTCCAGAGGTTCTTCACCTTTTTTATGTCATGGACATGTTTTTCCATCTAGTAAAGACTCTGTACCCATTCCCAGAATTATGTTTTTAAATGCACAAAATCCAAAACATAGAATTAAAAAACAAATGTTATACAGGATGTCTCAGAAGTCCTAATACAGCCCTAAGCTACTAAAAAAAACCCAAAACTTGAAATAGCACTAAGATTTTTGGGACACCCTGTATTGAAATATTTATTAAGAAAATTAACAATTTTAATTTTAAAATTAAAAAAAATTTTTTTTAAAGTTCATGGACTTTTAGTTAAGAACCCCTGAATTAGGGCTTGCAGTGCATGAAAGACAGAAGGTTAGAAAGGTGAGGGTGGCATCAAGTTGGTGAAGAGCCTTGGGTACTGGACAGATTAATTTAAACTTTAACCATTGGGCTGTAGGAAACCTGGGAGTTTTTGAAAAGAATAATAATGATTAACCCTTTGGGTAAAATAGGAATAATAGTTCATGTACTGCTTACTTTACTTCAGTGTTGTGATGATCAAATAAGATAAGAGATACAAAGTTTTTACAAATATGGTAAGATGATGGCCACAGTGGTTTGTTTCTGTGGTCATGTCCATATATTTGCAAGTGGGTATAAAGTTTTCCCATTAAGAAGAGGGAAAACTATAGGAACAGTAAGGCTCTAGTTTTTACTATGCAGAATTCACCTCCTCAGTAATTAATTTTGATCACAACATTACAGCATAAAACCAAGTGGCAAATCTTGCCATCTCCTTACCAGCTTTCTTAGAGTAATGTTGATTTGTAAAATTATTATGGAATGTACCTTTATTTTCTTTTCCTTGAACAAGCTAGGCCCTCTTGGGATTGCTAGAGAGGCTTCCCATTGTCTCTTAAATTGTTATAGTACTCTACAAGGCAAGAAATAAATCTTAGCATGGGCTCTCTTTCTATTGATCAGTGTGTTGGTTGGACCTGAGTGGTAAGATGTGAGTTCTCAAAAGCAGTAAGTGGAAAGCTGAAGTCACACCATCTCATAGATAGAGTCCATGTTGTTTTTTCTGAAAAAACTCCTTTTTACAATAACACTTACCTGTTTTTGAAGGGAGTTTGAATTATATTTGATAAAAGCTATAGGAATGATCAGATTTAGAAGGGAAAGCCCATTTAGGAAGTAAGATCTGTTTTCTAAAATGGTAAAACTCAGAAATTTTAGAGGTAAAGTGTTACAGTAGAAAGTATTCTGGCATTGGAGTCAAAAGACCTTCATTCAGATTCTGTCCCCAGGGGGGCAGCTAGGTGACGCAGTGGATGGAGCACTGGCCCTGAAGTCAGGAGGACCTGAGTTCAAATCCAGCCTCAGACCAAACACTTAAAACCAGCTATGTGACCCTGGGCAAGTCACTTAACCCCAATTGCCTTAAAAACAAACAAACAAACAAATTCTATCCCTACCACTTTCTGTTTGTTAGACTTTTAACAAAACACCTTTTAAAAAGCACCTTAAATCAAATTTTAGAGTGGCAGAGCCCACAAAAAGTCAGAGTGAGACTTTTTTTTTTGGCAGATTTTTTTTTATTAATTTATTTGATTTATCAACAGTCACTTCCATAAGCTTTTGCATTTTAAATTTTTCTCCCTCTCCTTCCCCACCTCCCTCCCCAAGACAGTGCGCGATCTAATATAGGCTATACATATACATTCCTATTAAACATATTTTCACATTAGTGATGTTGTAAGGAAGAATTAGAACCAATAGGAGGAATGACCAAAAAGAGGAAACAAAACATAACGGAAGAAAAAAAATAGCAAATAGTATGCTTCAATCTGCATTCAAACTCCATAGTTCTCAGAGTGGCACATTTTTTCAGTACTAATATAACTTAGGAGGTCAGCAGGAGAGGTCTGTGATATTAGAATTGGGGCCATCTGGGAGTGCACTTGGTGGCAACAACACCAGCTGTGAGTGTTGGAGGCAGCCACTATAGCTGCAGTAACTTCAGGAACTCCCAACCCAGAGATGGTAAGGGGATTGGACATCTGGTCAGCAGAAAATTACAATGGACCATTTTCTGGCACTGAATGCACCTGGTGCTGATTGGCAGCTGTGTTGCCCATATGTAATATGAGTTAGAGTTCACAGGCAGAGAGAAGCACTTGCATTTGGTCTCAAGGGAGCAAGGGACCCTTGTCATAGTTCCAAGGCAGAGAGGAATGCTAGCACTTGTGGCTTCGGGGGACCAAGGGCCCTTTACTGCAGTGGACCTGGGGCCCTTCCTGGGTAAGGACTAGAACACCAACCAGGAGAGCCGTGATCACAGCTCTTCCTGGATCACAATACCTTGGAAGCACTGAAAACTTGCAGACCCCCAGAACTAGCTCTGAAAACAGCAACACAAAAAAGCCTAAAGGTTGGGACAGTGCCACCCCACCCCCAGGGTAAGCAAAGCCCAACTTTAACATAAAGTTCAAAGTCAAAAAATAGAAATTCAAGAAATTCAAAAATGAATAAATAACAAAAAAAGAACTTGACCATGAAAAGCTACTACAGTGGCAGGGATGACAAGATATAAACTCAAAAGACAACAGTGTAAAAACAGCTACAACCAAAACCTCAAAGAAAAATGGTATTTGGATCCAAGCCAAGAAGTGTTCCTGTAAGAGTTAAAGAAAGAGATAAGAGTGATAGAGGAAAAATTTGGGAAAAAAATGAAAGTGATACAAGAAAATAATGAAAAGAGAATTAACAGCTTGGTAAAAGAGGCACTAAAAATACCGAAGAAATGATAAAAAATAGAATTGGCAACTTCTCTTCTAACTCTAAATCTATGATAATCACAGAGGGAAAGGTCATGTGTGTATGGAAATATTTGTAGCGATACTTTTTGTGGTAGCAAAGTACTGGAAACAGAGAATGGATCCATCAGGCAGGAAATGAATGAATAAATTGTGAGTATAAAAATGTAATTGGATATTATTCTACCATAAAGAAGATGAAGAATTATATGTTTTGGTTAGATTTGCCTAGATCTGAGAAAAGTACCTTGAGATCTCCAACAATTATCATTTTGCTGTCTTTTTCTTTCTGTAAATCAATTTTTTCTTTAAATATTTAGATGCTATGCTGTTCAGTGTGTATGTATTAAGTACCTATATTAATACATTATCTTTGGTGCCATTAAACATGATGTCATTTCCCCATGTATCTCTTTTAAGCAAGTCTGGTTTTACTTTTGTTTGGTCTGAGATCATGATTCTTACCCCTACTTTTTTGAGTTCACCTGAAGTATGATAGATTTTGCTCTATTCCCCTTTTTTGATTATGTTTGAATGTTTCTATTTCAGTTGTGTTTCTTGTAAACCTCATATGTTCTTCTGTTCTATATTCTAACCCATTTCGCTATCCTCCGTGGCCATAGTTAAAGTTGTTATTTACTTCCCTCCATCTTATCTTTTTATATCTTTCTTTGTCTTTGCCTCCCATTTCTCTCTTTATAATCAAGAAGAGATTTTTGAGAGAGGAACATACACAACACTAGTGACCTATATTTTATGCAGTATCCTTCTATTCCACTTTTCTTCTTCTATTTCATTCACCCAGTCCCCAATCATAGGTTCTTTAGAAACCTTTCCCTCCATGTTCCATATATTTGTTACTCCCATTTATTAATCCCACATACCCTTCACATTCTCTCCAAAGATGGAATTGACTTTGCTTATTACTCATCCTTCCCGGAATCTGCTCATACTCTTAATCCCCATTTCATGTTCCATGTCTTCTTCTGATTCCCTGTTGAATTTAATCTAATTGTGTGTGTGTGTGTGTGTGTGTGTGTGTGTGTGTGTGTTCACCCTCCTTTATCCAGTTTCATATGAACTGAGTATGAGTTGCAGTATGCAGTATGAGGTTCATACTGCAGCCCTCTCTCCTTCCTCCATGTTTGTATAGTTTTTTTCTTGAACCTTGATTACAAAAACATGCATGAATTGATGCATGGGGAAGTAAACAGAACTTGGAGACCAATTTACACAGTGACCACAGAGATGTAAAAGAAAATGATATTGAAAGACTTTGGAACCCTGCTCAATGCAGTGATTCCAGAGAACTGACTTTGAAGCATATTTGCCTCTCAGAATTCAGTTTATGTTGTTAGATATGGGCAGTATATTGATTTGTTTGGCCTAAAGTGTGTTTCTTTGTCACAAGGTAGAGTTCTTTTGGGAGGGTAAGGAGGAGAAATCACTGGAAAATAACATGGATTTTTTTTTTAAGAATAACTAACACTTCCATTTAAGAAACAGTTACTCACTACTTTAAATGTGAGATCCTTGTCCAGGGACCAGGTGTACATACAACTAAAGAAAATGAATCATTATCAATCTTGATATTCTTGATATTCTATAAATGAAACCAGATAACAAAAGGAAATTGTAGCTAAATGAAAAGGTGGTATACAAAGACAAAATTGGATTAAAAAATCTCTGCTCTCAAGGAATTTACATTCTAATGGGGAGACAATATGTATGTAGATATGGATACACTTAATATATACAAAATGAAAAGTAGGATAGGCGGTAGTTAGGTTGGGAAGGTATTTTTTCTTGGGAGAATCATGAAAGTTGTGGTGCTTGAAAGATGGTGCTTGAACTGGTTTAAGGAAACCAGGGATTCCAAGAGGAGTGAAATCTAGACATGGGATGAAATAGAATGTCATTTGAGCCACACGGGAGGAAGACTAGTGTGGGTGGAGGGGAGTAATGTGTAAAAAATGGGAAAGGGCCAGGTTATAAAGATACTGAAATGAATTTTTGTTTAGTTCTAGAGATAATAGATGCTGGAGCTTAGTGAGTAAGAGGCTTGACTTAGTCAAACCTATGCTGTAGCAAAAGCAATTCTATAAGATAAAAGACATGAAGTAAGACTACCAAGACCACGGTGGTCATCCAGATGAGAGGTAACTAGGGTCTGAATTAGGTTGATAGCTAAGTGAATGGAACAATGTGGTAGAGATAGAAATGACAAGATTTGCCAACTGATTAGATGTGTGGGGTGAGGGAGAGTAAGAATCCAGCATGACACTGAAGTTGGAAGGATTGTAGTCTCTTCAGCAGTGGTTTGGAGGGAAAGATGATGAATTCTGAATTTTGAATTTGAATTTTATCAGGTACAGGATACTTTTAGGATGTCCATCTAGAAATATTCAATAGGCAGTTGGTGCTCATCTAGATGATGTCCATCTAGACATATTCAATAGGAGAGTAGAGCTGGATATATAGATCTAAGAGTTATCAGTGTAGCGTTGGTATATTGAATCCATTCGATCTGATGAAGTCACCATGTGAGAGTGTAAAGGAAGAAAAGAGAAGAGAACACAGTATACAGACTTGGTATTACACCTGCGGTTAATAGTAATGACATGGATGATAAATGAGCAAAGAAGTTTTACAAGTAGTTGTACAGGTAGGAAGACAACCAGGAGAGAGTAATATCATGAAAACTGAAAGAGGAGAATATAGTCAACAATGTCAAATGCTGCAGAGAGCTCAAAATATGTAAGAATTGAGAGGAAGCCATTACATCTGGCAAATAAAAAGTTTATTGGTAGTTTCGGGTAAGGATTGAGGTAAGCAGCAAGGCTGAAGTATTTTTAGAAGAGACAATGAAGCGAGAAAGTGGAGGTACCACGGAGAGCCAACTTTTTCAGGGAATTTGGCAAATAAAAGGAGGACTGAAACATAAGTTGATAGCTAGCAGACATGGTTGGGTCGAGTGATAAGGATGGGGAGTCTAGGGCACATTTGTAAGGAGGAAGGAATAAGCCAGTCAATAGGGAGAGGTTGGAGATTAGAGAGGGTATGATAGTGTGGACGGTCTCCTGGAGAAAATGGGAGGATTACATCTTAATCCTCACCACATATTCTTCAGCCAAGTGACCCTGGCATACTGGCTGTTGGACAAACAAGACCCTCCATCTCTCAGGTGTAGGCATTTTCTCTGGCTGTCCTTCATGCTTGGAATGCTCTCCTTTCCTCAACTCTCCCTGCTGACTTCCCTGGCTTCCTTTAAGTCCATTTTGAGACTGTTCTCTAGCATAAGATAGTCCCTCCTGGGAAGATGTGAGGTTCTTCCTCATTTAACTGTTTCCCTTCTAATTTCAGCTGCATTGATTTTGTGTGTGTAAGACCTTTTCAATTTTATGTTAGCAGAATTGTCCACTTTATATTTTGTGATCTTCTGTGTCTCTTGTCTGGTAATTAATCTTTCCCCTGTTCGTAGTTACAAAAGATATCTTCTTCCCTGATCTTCTCATTCATTTAATGTGATCTTTTATGCAACCATTTTTAGCTTATTGTGGTGTATAGTGTGAGATCTTGATCTAAACCTAATTTCTGATCAGATGGCTTTTTATCTCATTACTTCAAGAAGGGTTGTGAAAAATGCTATCCACCTCCAGAGAAAGAACTGATGGAATCTGAATGCAGATTTTAGCATTTTTTTTTACCTTCTTTATTATTCTTTTTTTTGTCTGTGTTTTCTTTTGCAGCATGGCTAATAAGGAAATGTTTTGCATGACTGTACATGTATAATCTTTATCAAATTGCTTGCCTTCTCAAGGAAGGGAGGGGAGAGGGAAGGAGAGAATATAGAACCCAAAATTTTAAAAATAACTGAATGTTAAAAATTTTTGTTTATGTGTAATTGAGGGAAAAAAAATTAAATGTTAAAAAATAAGAGGACTGGAGAGGAACTAGAAATGACAGATACCAATAACATCATTTAAAAACTTAATTGATCATCCTGTAACAGTTGGGAAATGACTAGTAAGCAGTGTGGGAGTCATGTTCGTATCACCTCTGTAGTCAGAATGCCAGTTTGTCAGAGCAGTGATCAAAATCAATAACAAATTGGAAGAACAGAATTGAGGAATTGTGGCATACAATTAAGGTCTGTGCATTCCAGAATATTTCAGCAAGATGTTGAAGCTACAAAAAAGGAAATGCACATCAACAAACATCAGCACAGACTGTCAGCCTTCCCAAAGGCAGTGTAAAAGAGGTAGCTTGCTTAACCAAAATAAATAGACCAGAAATCACTTCAGGCAACAAATAGTTAACAAAGGGTAAGAAATCCAGCTAACGGCCACCCTGAGTTAGCATATACATTTGTAAAGTTTTAAACAAGAAGATGGTACATTATGAGCCATAGTGCCCATAAAATAGCAATAAAGGGAAAAGCAGGTTTACTAAAAGTTTGTCAAGACACCCAACCAAACAAGGCGTACCAGAGGCAGTTAAAGATGAAACTGAGAGGACAAAAGATAAATGAGAAATGGAAAAGATCTGCTAAGATTTCTGTGACAAAGTTTTCTCTTTCCTTGAGCTACCACTTTTGGATTTTTATCACAGTCTCTATTGTGAAGAAGAAGAAAAATGGCACTAAAGACAACCAAGGTGCAACTATGTTAGACAAGTATCCAAAAAGGAAGTCTGTGTTGGAGGAGATGGTGTAGAGGCCATTGAGGGTTTCATACTTGAGATACCTGAAAGAAGGAAAGATGTCAAATGATTTTTAAAAATTTATGTACCCTAGCATTGCTCAAATGAAGTAGTCAAGAAAATGTTGATAACTACCAACTCTGCCAACTTCCCATTTCTGCAAAAAAAAAAAAAAAAAAATTTTATGAGAACAATCTACACTCCCATCAAAGACATCCTTGAAGAAGATATGTGAAAAAGACAAGAAGGCTTTCATAAAAATTATCCTACAGCAAACCAAAATTTTATAGTCACACAAAGTGACTTAGAGGTACAGAGAATACAAGATCTCATTATGCTTTTTTTGTTGTTGATGTTTAAAAAAAAAAAGCTTTTGATTCAGGAGAACAAATTTCCTCTTTTTAAAGGCTCTTCTCCAACAAGATGTCTCTCATGTATATATCAGAATCATACAAGGTTCTTTGACAGCTATGATAAAAATTTCCTTTGTTCAGCTCTCTGATGATTAACATTGATCACAAGTCAGAAAAACATGCTTATCAAAAATATTTTCCATTATCACAGAGGAGAGCCAAAAGCAGAATCCAAATGAAAAATTGTGAAATTCTCTAGTTGCTCATAGTTACAGATGATAGCATGCTGATTGTTTCAAACTCTAGAACCTGAGAGAACCTCGTCAATGAGATCGATAATAGCTGAGATGCCTAATGTTTAGATGCCTAAATGTTCCCATAGGTAAAACCAAGTAAAGGAAGAATGAGTGCTAACCACACTAGAATATATAGTGAAAAAGACCCTATGCACAGAGCAGGGTTCTCTGTACATATCTTGGATAGACAAGAATTGAATAGGAAGAAAGTGGTCTGAATTTTCTTTGGGAAGTTGACAGATATTTCTAATGATGCTGAGCTTCTGTCTAATACAAAGGCTTATCTTAATATCAGTATTCTTCTCATGATGCTCCATAGCTGTGAGTCAGGGAGTACCATAATCTCTGAAAATTTAAAGTTGCAGGTCATCCAAATGACAATGGAGAGGTGTATTGTGGATGTAAGTAGGCAGCAATATAATGTTAGTGAAGAAATGCTCAGAATAAATAGTATAAAGAATTTCATCAAATAAATGTGTGATGGGCAAAGGAGGCAAGCTGATCATGTAGTCAGAGTGAAAGATGACAAATAGCCTATGCACTCCAGTGGTCCCCATGCAATGTTCCATCATCAATAGAATGGCCCCAGCACGTTGGTTGGACCTGACCTCTTGTGGAGGATTTATGAAAAGACTTGGATGGACAAGAGTCTTAAAGGATTAATTGGATTGTGATATGTACTATTGAAGGGAGTACCCACTTAAATACAATCACAAATTTCATCAAAGTATATATGATTTCATATTTTAGATAGGAAAGTTATCGTTAGCATTGAAAGTTTGTCACAGTGAATATGAAGAGTAAAGAGTGGTTTGGGTTAACTTAGACGAAGCGACACAAAGGGATGTAAGTAGAAATAATATACACGACGACTCCCACAAAATAAACGGGAAGCACCGTGATAGCAAGTAGAAATCAATGCTGTGAATCTATAGCGACTGAGCTTGGCCCCAAAGAAGAAATATAAGAATGCGCTTCTTCCTTTCTGTGAAGAGGTGAGGGACGTTTAAAACATTGCCTATATTGTTGCGCTTGATTAATGTCGTTTGCTTTGTTTTTGCTTTTTCTCTATCTTAAATAAGGGATGGCTTTCAGGGTGGATAGGGAGGGAAGGGATATGTTGAAAAATTAAAGTAAGATATGAATAAAATTTTTTGAAAGAATTAAAGTAAATTTTAAAAAACTATACCGATGGTTTACCACAGAGCCTCCATTTGCATTGCACAGAATACTAGTATTCCACGAATACAGTGTAGGTTGAAGATGCCACTCAGACTTGGAGTGGAATAAGTTGTCTGTTTTTGTATCTGTCTTTGCAGGGTTTGTGAATTGGAAGAATTGGGAGAACTATCTCCTTGCTGGGAAAGTCTCCGTCGACAAATAGCTACTCAGTACCAAACCATCATACTAACTTACCAGGAAAACTTAACTAACTTACATCAGTACAAAGGTTAGTGGAATTGACTCTTATTCTTCCAGGTGCCTTTACCTTTTTTCTCTTTAGAAATATGTCATCTGGATCTCAGTAAACACTTAGTTCTAATGACCTTATTGATCAGTTAAGTATTTTAAATGGATTTTTATAGAGTCTCTTGTAAATAGAAATTCCTCTAACTATGAGTTTTTCAAATTTCATTTTAGAAGGTGAACCCTTATTAGTTGCCATCATAGTTCTCTAGTGTCAAGCATCAGAAGGAAGGACTGAAAAGCAATATAAGAGATAGGCTATGTTGGTTCATCTTTGTCCAGAGTGAATGAAATCACCAGAAAGGACCCAAGTTACTTGTTATGAGAACATTAATCTTCTGGATTATTTTCTTTTGAATGGTAGTTGAAATGAAAATGAGGATTGTATAAGTTAACACTTTATCTCTTAAAAATTTAAATGTGAGGCTAAAAAAAAAACATCGCAATTTCTCTTTGAAAGAGAACATTGGATAATTTTAGCATAAGCACAAAATGATGGTAGTACTTCAGTCCCTCTCAGTCTGTCTTTGATTCCAAGTGGAATGGGTTTTAGATTTTAAAATATTATTTTCTGTTACCTCAGTATTTGTGACCAAATATTCTCTTGTCTTGAAATACTTTCCTTCATTCCCACTATGCACAAAGGTCCTAAGTATCTAATGTAATTTCTCCACCGAACGCTTAAAATTTACATGTGAAAAATATACCCATGACTCTAGTCTCAGCTTCATACACCTTGAGCTGGAAAGGACCTCATTGACCTTCACCCACTTGAGTGAGGAGAAACCAAAAATCGTAATTATGAACCATTTTTTTCCTTTTGAAGAAAGTGGAAAAAATGAGTGACAATGTTAAATGTTAAGAATAAGTCATGCAACTGGGAAATACCTTTTTTGAAGGTAGATTGCAGAAGCATTCAGCTGAAAGCACTGCTTGAAAAATGTATTTGCTTGATAGTTTTTTCTGTCTCCTGTCCTGACAAAATTAAGAGCCATTTAACTTCTGACAACTTGTAGTCTTTTTTTTAATAGAGAGCACCTTTTTTTATTTTTATTTTTCAACATTCGCTTTTATAAGATTTTGTGTCTCACGTTTTTCTCCCTTTCTTACCTCCCCCTTCCCCGAAGATGGCATGCAATCTGATATAGGCTATACATGTACAATCATATTAAATATATTTCTACATTAATCATGAACAACTTCGTTTAAAGAGAAGGAAACTGAGGCCCAGAGAGGTTAAAACCACTTGAATAAGTAATTCAGGGATTGAGAGGCAGTCAGGGGCACAGTAGAGAGAATGCTAGAACTGGAATCAGGAAGACTTGACTTCAATTCTATCCTCAGACACTTACTATCTTTTTTTTTTTAATAATAATAAATTTATTTATTTATTTATTTTTAGTTTTCAGCATTCACTGCCATAAGATTTTGAGCTCCAAACTTTCTCCCCCTCCCACCATCCTAAGATGTCATGTAAATTGATATAAGCTCAACATATACATTCTTATTAAACCTATTTTCACATTAGTCTTGTTGACAACTTACAGTCTTAAAGAGTTCCTGGGACCCTGAAAGGTTAAGTGAATCATCCAGGGTCACACAGCTAGTTTATGTCTGTCTGTTTGCTTGTTTGTTTGTTTTTAATTTTTTTTTTACACAGCTAGTATAAGTCAAAGACCATACTTGGACCTAGGTTTTTCCTAACACCAAGTCAGTTTCTCTATTCGCTGTGCCATCCTTCCTCTAAAACAGGGATTCTTTGAATAACCTGGAATGTGTGAACTTGTTTTATTAAATATTTTGGTATTCGCATTTCAGTATAATTGGTTTCCTTTGTAATCCTTATGCATTGTATTTTATGCATTTAAAATCCTTATTCTACCCCACCTCAGACACTTGACACTTACTAGCTGTTGACCCTGGGCAAGTCACTTAATCCTGATTGTCTCACCAAAAAGAAAAAAAATAAAATAAAATCCTGATTCTGAGAAAGGGTTTGTGGACCTCACCAGACATCCTTTACACAAAAAAGATCAAGAACTCCTGCTTTAAATAAGATTATATTCTTTCAATTAGATTGGAGTTTTTCCCCAAAATCTTTTGATTGGAACTTTTCTTAAGAAAACACTGAAGTGATTTTCAGCTGTGAAATGGACCCAGGTACATTCTCCTTTATACTGTGATGGAGTCATTCAGCAGAGATTTTGGAGTATTTCTAGGTTTTTTGATTTTGTTATTGCTTGCACTCCCCTCACTTTTGCAGATTGCAACCTCTTAATTATTTAGAAGACAGGCTTCAAAAGTTAATACCTTAAAAAACTGTCCATCCCCTTACACCCAATCTAGTGGCGACCCTTTTTGAAAAGCTAGGCTGGTTCTCAGGCTCTGTCTTTGAAGGCTTTCTTGCTTAGTAGAGTCTATTAGAATTTGTACTCTCCAGTGGTATAGCCTTTGAGAACCTTAGGTGGCCGCCATGCTATGATATAGCATTGGAGTACGACTTGAGTGAAGGATAAATAACCAAAATGAGATCTAAGACATTTATTACAAAATTCCTTCCAATCTGTTTATATTGACGTGTGTGTGTGTGTGTGTGTGTGTGTGTGTGTGTGTGTGTTTATTTTGTTATTGCTGTTGTTTAAAAGACTGACGTATGAAAGTCTACCACATACTTTCCTTTTGATGCTTCACGAACAGGTTTTCTTCCCCTTGTTCAAGATGGATAGGTGTTGTTCTAGTTGAGCTGATAGCTTTAATTTTTGATGGTAAAGTATCTCTATAGTTGGAATTTCTGGTATAGCCATGTGGTAGTAGAGTCTGACATATCCACCCACTTGATTTGCATAACTCTGTGACTCTCTGTGTGCATGCCACAGTGTTTAGCCAGAGCTTCCAAATGGTGTATTGCTGTTTCCATAGAGCTCTGATGACTTTCTTCACCCTTACTAACAGCATGTTCCACCTAAACATCCTGGAACTAGTCTTCTGGCCAGCAAGTTGCCCTTTCTTCCAGTATTTACACCCATCTACCATCTTCAAGTTAAAATGTTCTTATAGGCAACTCAGAAATCTCCAAGCCACCACCCCAGCATACCTGGCTATATTCAGAAACATGCTAATACCTTTTTTTTTCTTTTTTTGTGCCATTTGCACATAGAGAATATTCATTGTCTGATATTTATTTTCTCTTGTTCCATTGCTTTTAGGCCCCTCATTTAAGGCAAGCAGTTTGAAAGCTGATAAAAAGTTGGAATTTGTACCCACAAATTTGCATA
Source organism: Vombatus ursinus (assembly GCF_900497805.2). Classification (NCBI taxonomy): domain Eukaryota; kingdom Metazoa; phylum Chordata; class Mammalia; order Diprotodontia; family Vombatidae; genus Vombatus; species Vombatus ursinus. The sequence goes on along the minus strand of NW_020951369.1, from coordinate 4,966,908 downwards.
TACAGAGAATGCGAGTCCAAGATGATGGAGCATCAGGTATTTCTTTCTCTTACCCTTCTTATTAAGCCCTTATTGACTTCTCTCATCCCTACATAACTAATATCTGATATAAACAGGCCCTAGCCTTTTTCACATAATCATCCGCTGGGGAGCTCGTAATAAGAAGCGTGAGAAGGAAACAATGAATTTCATAGATTTTCATATTTTTTCAAGGGCCTACATTTCTTCCTTTTGAGACTTTCAGCTGTACCATCCCCTTACCAATTCTTTCTCTTAAGATCCTGTAATAAATCATCCTAAGTCTCCAGTAGTGGTCCTTGAAGAAGGAGAAGTAGAAAAGGATTGCCTGATACATTTCCATAATCCTGTGTACCATTCTCTTGGGTGAGAACCCATCTCTTGATTTGTAAGATTTACAGACAACTAAGTTAGCTTTTTAGTATAGGTTGTTAGCAATGCTTCTCCCTTTTTCCTTCTTTCCTTCCTTCCTTCCTTATTTCTTCCCTCTTTTCTTCTTTTCTTTTTTTTGAAAAGGACCTCTGGTTTCATTGGTACATGGAATTCTCAATGAGTAAACCACTTCTATCAATTCATATTGCTACATGCTCTACAACTTACAGTTAAGAGAGTTCTCTGGAACGCTGTGAGGTTAAGTGACTTACTTACTGTCATATAGCCAGATTATGCCAGAGCTGAGATTTGAACAGGTCTAACTTTAAATTTGCTTTCAACTCACCATACTACCATGGTTGCACATCAGCAGTGTCCTTAAGGCTTATTATTGACCCTAAATGCTAGAGCTAGAGACTACCATGGAAAGCTTGATTTGGGGGATGTATGGATAAGCCCGGAGTAATTGATGAGGCCTTTCTTTTCCTTCAGATCAGAACTATGACATCATAACCATAGGAGCAGCCGCAGCACATTGCCAAGGCTTTAAGTCAGGAGGTCTTCGAAAACGACTGCACAAATTTGAAGAGACCAAGAAACAGTAAGTAGCTACAGAGTTTCCTGATCTTTATCTTTGTTTGATGCCCTTCAAGCTTAGGGGGGAAAATCTGGCCAGTTTGAGCTGCTTCTGGCTCAGTGGAAAGAGCTGCCTTGTAGAATTGGTATTATTCTTTGTGTTTGTGTCAAGGAGCTGGCTGGATGATTGAAGGTTTCACATTTTTCTCATTTTCTTTAATTTAAAAATGTTTTTAAGTTAATCTGACTTTGAAAATCATTTAGCCAATACAGTTCTTTCTTCTTCCTAATGAATCTGAAGGACATGGAATATATTATGTAAAATTACCCTTGAATAATAACTGTCATTTCTATAGAGCTTTTAAAGGTTTTTCAAAACACTTTACATATTATATATCATTTATATGAATAGCTTTTTGCAGTTCTGATTTAGTTACTTGAACATCACTAAAATTTAATGAATAGATTGGATTATATGCTCTCAGGACAAAAATCATTAGTTTCTAGGGTCAACAAGATAGTGGGTAGGCGGGAGTCAAACCTAATTGATTTTGCTAAATGACCATTCAAGTAAGTGCTGGTGATCCCCCCTCAAAGTAGACTTACTTAAGTCTTCTTTGTAAAATAATACAGGAAGAATGACTTTGCATTCTGTTCTTTTAGCATTGTAGTAACTGGAGTGATGTAGAACTCAAAAGCAAGAAGGATAGTGAAGCCCAAAGACTAATTTTAAAAGTGTGTACACAGTGAGCTCAGGTCTGGGACCTGCCTGAGTCTTTATATCTGGGTGTGATGGGTACTAGAACATTGTGACTTGAGCTCAAAGTTGATACTTCTTCTGCCTTTTGGTTGTTAAAGGGAGAGACCCTATTATCTTGATTACCTGCAGCATATGGAGCCTAATAACTTTGTGCATGGATCTGGCCTGAAATCTTTATCTGACAGTTTTGGGGAGCTGTCATATATTGAAGAACCTTGGAGTAGGAAGTCAGAGGAAAATGACCAAAATTACCATTAAAAGAAAGTTGAACCAATGAGAAGTCCAAAGGAACTGAAATTGTTGTACTTTGAAGAAGAGAAATCTGAGAAATGACTTTTATAGCAGAGTCACCAAATACATACTAAGTGCTTATTATAGGCCAGGCATGGTGCCCGTGGTACTAATTGTTGGGGATACAGAGAAATGCTGAAACATGGGCCATGCCCTCAAGGAGCTTACATTATAATGGTGGAGACAACATGCAGAGACCTTTGGATGCACATGGAAGGTGGTCTCAATAGGGAAGGCAATGGTAGTTAAGTGGAGACAGAGAAAGGCCTCCTTCAGAAGGTGGGATTTGAGTTGGAGTCTTGAAAGAAGTTAGGAAAGCTGAGAGGTAGAGGTGAAGGGAGCAGAGCATTCCAAGCATGGGGTATAGCTAGGGCAAAGGCAAAGAATCAGGAGAGGAAATGTCATGTTTGAGAAGCTGCAAGGAGGCCATTGTTCCTGGATTTCATGGTGGAGGGGAGTAAAAAGTAAGAAGACTGGAAAGGTGGGAAGGGGCAAGATTGGGAAGGACTTTAAATGACCAAACAGAGGGTTTTTATATTTGGTCCTAGAGGTAATAGGGAGCCACTGGAATTTATTGAGGTAGGGGAGGGGGGTAAAAGAGTGTGACTCAGATCTGTACTTTAGGAAAATCACTGTCATCGAATAAATGAAAAGCTATGTGAAAGTTGCTCACTAGTGGTTATCTGTTTCCATTAATAACAAAATGGGAGGAAATGTCTAGGAAATTTTAGATTAGCCCTTCTTGGGTTCAAAGGCCATACTGGAACATCACAGTAGATTGCTTTCAGCTCTTGAGTCAATGCTATCAATAACACTTCCTAAATATAGGAAGGCTGAGGAACTCACAGCTTTACAGTTCAGCAGTTCCAAGTGTACTTGGGTAAACATGATTTGTTGCGCTTCCCAGCAAGGCTAAGACAAAATGAAGCCTTGATCCCAGCCTTGACCACAGCCAGTCAGGAAAAAATGTGCTTCTCTGGCCTCCTTGCATATTGTTCTGTGATAAGCATTTGAATGCACCTTTTGGTCATTATGATAAGGTTTGTAGAACTCTTTCACCCTGACAGAGGCCTTGAAGACACAACTTTTGCTTAGAGTATATGAGCAAATAAATTGTTCTGTAGCATTACTGCTCTGCCTCCGTGAGGGAGGGGACACGGAGAGGCAGGAGAGGGGACTAATAGTGTTAACAAATAAATGAAAAACACTTTCCTGTTACCTAGTGTCAAAGAAATCCTGAACAGTATCATTAATGAATTTCCCCCAAGTGCTTATTCTGTGCTCAATTATACGAGAAGTATGTATATTTTTTTCATCCTTCCCTGACCCCCACTACTAATATAAAAATCAATCATAGGCCTTTAATATCACTTTGAAAATTTCTATTGAGACAAATATATCTTTCTTGTGGATGACTTGCCTGTGGACTTTGAGCATGAAGCAACTAATTAATACTCCCTGACTCAGTTAACATACATTTGGTCTACAAATTCATCATCTCTATACCCAGGGGATTTTTTGTTTGTTGTTGTTGTTGTTTTTTTAAAGAAGTATTTTCAAGAAGTCACTTGGCTTGTTTTTGCATTTGTTTTTTTTTTTTTTTCTCTAACAACCTGCTAACTTTAATTTTGATTCTTTTCTTTAGCAGTTATGAGGAATGTTGGTGAGTTTTCTGTTTGTGGAGAGAGTTTTTGTTGGGGGCCTTGTTCTTAAACAGAAAAATATTGTACCATTTTTCTAAGTGTACAGCGCTTTTTAAATGTTGTGTATTGTGGCACCATTGTCTGTGTTGGTTTTAAGTGAATGTAGTTATAAATGTTGTAGAAATTCTTTTATTTTCCTCTTCCAACTGCAATTTTCTGAGATAATGAATAGCTAATTCCCAATTTATTATTCTCTTTCAAAACTTTTCAGCTTAAGCATGAAGCATGACAGTTGACTCTGAGAGAATAACTGTTGTATCCCTTTATTTAATATGAAAAAATATTAAGAAAGCAGTATGCTCATGTGTTCCTGCTTTGTCCTTTCTTGGGCACTTTTGTCTTAGTCTAGAATTATTTTCAAACAATTTGCTTTTACAGTCATACCATCATAATGCCCCCCTCCCTATCAAACCACTGATGCAGAAAGTGGTATATCTTTCTCCTAGCCTGGGGTGGTAGAATAACTAGCAATATCTAGAGCAGACTTCTTAATCATTTTTGTGTCATGAGCCCCTTTAGCAGTCCGATGAAACTTATGGGCCCATTCTCAGAATAATGTTTGTTGCCTAGATTCATAATTGAAAGAAATGCCAAAGTTAGATGGTTCAGTTAGAGGGCAGTGAAAATAAAGATAAATTTTTTTTCCCCATTTCAGACAACCTCCCCACCTCCCATCCTGAAATCATTCTATAGATCCCATTTTAAGAACTCCTGGTCTAGAGGGTTCTCCTCTTCTCTGGATATGTAATTAGATTTTAACATAACACATACACAACATTAAGATGTTTGTTGAGCATAGATTTCCTTTTTAATATAGTCATAATCATTTTAAAAAGTAATTAGAATGCACATAAATACTTGAATCACTTTAATTTGTACAAAGAACCTACCAAACAGAAATTTTTTCCCTTTTCTCACCTCTCCCAAATCCTCTTCTATGGTGAATGCTGCAAATTAAATATTGAAAACAGGTAGGTGAAAATATTGGGAATGACTTATGTTCTTCTCGCCTGATGTGGAAAGAACAGTGAAATACAGGCTTTTAAAAATCCGTTTTGAATTTGTGGATTTGATAGCAAATTAATTCTAAATGGACAGCTAGCTATTCATTTGAAAAAAGTGATTGCAGTTGGGAAAGTGGATGTTTGTAAATCTCATGCTGTGAAATGAAATTCTTGTACTTAAACAGAGATCTGAGCTCTGTCTGCTGCATGGGCTTCTGGCAAATCCCTTGTTTTTGCATGTTCGCCCAGTTGTGGGGATGAGAGATAGCTACCCATCTCTGTGGGTAGAGTCTAATTTACAAGGTAATAAAGGCTGTTTGGACCACATGCACCTATAGTGGAAATGTGGGACGGGTGAGATGAATGCCGCCTTTTGCTCTTTTGTGTCTATCTCATCCTTCCATTGGGCCACACCCAGAGAAAATCAAAGTTCTTCCTTTGAGGTGATAATTCCATTGCTCCTCTTTGAGGAAGAACGTGGACCTTTTTAGACATGATCTCTGATTTTCCACTTGTATGCAGTATGATTTCCAACGCCAACTTTTCTTCTCTAATTCTCCTTGCTCTCACAGATTTTTTTAAAATAGGAAGTATTTTTGTTGCTTTGGAGTCTTGGCTGGAAGGACTTGTGTCTTTCATTTAGTCTTCTCCAGCTGGCAGCCAGACCTGAAGGCACTAACCCCTAAGAAGAGGATTAGTTTTTTTCAAAGGCAATATCCAAACCAGTCCACTCATTCTTATTGAAATTCATGGTCTGGCTGTATCCACAATATGCTTTGTACTGTATTGGTCTGGATAATGGTCTTTTTTGCCTAGTAGTGCCTAGGTGGAATGAGGAAGAGGGTCAGAGATTTGACCAACCACTGAAGGGTTTAATATCTCTCTGATCTCTGCTGATCTAACGTTTCCTTTTCCACAACAGCTAATGGATCAAAATAGAAAAATTCAAGATAGAAAAGACCTAGTACCTTGAGAGCTAAGGAAAAAAATAGGTACAAATTATTCAAAGATTGTAAAGATTAGAGATGAAACAGAGTAAAGGAAGATAAAAGTGCTAACCAGACAAATAAAAGGAACCAAAAAAAGGGATTTGTTAGCAAGATCTGCCACTAAAGTTGTCTGTAGAGAAGTTCCCCTTTAGTTCTACTTTATTGCTATTTTCACTGGGCATAAACAGCCACTAATTGTTCATTTGAGTAAAGTTAATGAAAATTTTTGACAGAGAAATCAACTTAGGTGAAAGACAGGGAGCCTTGGGGTGATTATTCTTGATTATCTAGGGGGAGATGATTGGGTTCAGCAAAACTCTACTGAATTACTGGACTATTCTAAGTATCACTTTAAAACCTTTCCTTCTTTTTTCAGTACCTCACCCAGCTGCCAGTCAATAATATACGCACCACAGGATATCATCAGAGCGAAGGAGATTATTGCCCAGATCAACACCTTAAAAACCCAAGTCAGTTACTATGCTGAAAGGCTGTCAAGGGCAGCCAAGGATAGATCATCTAATGGCCTTGAAAGGACGCTCGCCATCCTAGCAGATAAGGTACAGGGATGACAATACTTATATTTTATTTTTAATTTAATAGTACTTTATTTTTTCCAATTACGTATAAAGACAATTTTCAACATTCATTTTTTTTGAAAGCCTTTGAATTCCAAATTTTTCTCCCTCCTTGCTCCCCAATACGGCAAGCAATCTGATATGTTATACATGTACAATCATGTACAACATATTTCCATGTTAGTCATGTTGTGAAAGAAGAAACAACAAAAGGGGGGGGAATGGAGGGAAAAAAACCCAAAAAAGTCAAAATAATATGCTTTAATCTGCATTCAGACTGCCCTCAGTGAGCTTACACTCTAATGGGGGTGGAGGGAGACATCATGTGCACATAGAAGGAGAGATAAAAGGTAACCTCGGAAGGAAAACATATATAGCAAGATGGATCTGGAAAGATATTGCTTCAGCTGAGACTTGAAGAAAAGCAAGATTCTAAGAGTCAGAGCTTCATGGGAACATTGTGAGGTAGATACTATTGGCATCATTATCTCTGTTTTAAATATGAGTTAACGAAGGCTTATAGAGATTGAGTGTGGGGCAGCTAGGTGGCACAGTGCATAGAGCTCCACCCTTGGAGTCAGGAGGACCTGAGTTCAAATCTGACCTCAGACACTTGACACTTACTAGCTGTGTGACCTTAGGCAAGTCACTTAACCCCATTGCCTAGCCAAAAAGCAAAAAAAGAAAAGAGAGAGAGAGAGAGAGAGAGAGAGAGAGAGAGAGAGAGAGAGAGAGAGAGAGATTGAGTGGTTTGTCCTTGGATCACATAACTGGTGTGTGTCAGAAGCAGGGTTCAGATCCATGGGTTCATAGCTTTAGACTTAGAAGGGAGCATCCAGGCCAGGTATTCTTAACTTCAGGTCAGTAAAGGGGGTTTGTGAACTTGTATGGGGAAAAGAAATTACATCTTTTATTTTCATTAACTGGAATTTAGCATTTCTTTCAATTATTTACAAACTCCATGTGCTTTATTTTTGTTTTCTCTTTGTGGAGGAGGGAATAAGTAATGTAAGAATCCTTTACCTTGGGGCAGCTAGATGGTGCAGTGGATAGAGCACCGGCCGTGGAGTCAGGAGGACCTGAGTTCAACTTCGGCCTCAGACATATAACACTTATTAGCTGTGTGACCCTGGGCAAGTCACCTAATCCCACTGCCTAGCTCCCCCCCCGCCAAAATAAAGAATACTTTACCTTAGGAAAAGAATTCTTTCTCATTAGGAAAGAAAAAAAAACTGGCAGAAGACCAGCTCAGATTAAGGAGGGCAAAAACGGCTTAGCAATAACCGGTGTTTATATTCTTTTCTCAGACAAGACAACTGATTACTGTCTGTGACTGTAAATTGTTGGCTAATTCAATACATGGACTTAATGCTGCTAGACCTGATTACATTGCCTCCAAAGCCTCTCCCACCTCAACCGAGGAGGAGCAGGTGATGCTGAGGAATGATCAAGACACTCTTGTGGCAAAGTATACAGGAAGAAATAGTCGCTCTCTCCATGCGGATTGGCATGAGGCAGAATGGGTAAGTGCTGAATCTCTGCCAGTACCAGTAGGTAGAAAAATTAAAATGTGTCCTTACCTTCCTATTCCTGGGAGACTCCATTTCCAAGTGGGTATGGTTCCACGTCCCCTCAGTAATGCTTTCCAAACCACCATGTTTCATATTGGACACTGCCTTTACCCTTAGGCCCTACTAAGTGTCAGGTATGTGCTCTTGGCCAGATTACGAAGCAGAATCATGGAGGAAGTAAAGTAGTCTTTGAAGGCTTCATGATTTCTCTTTGTGGGCTCCTTTCTTCTCCCTCAAGGCACTGATGTACCTATGCTGTCCCCTAACATCACTAGATAACCTATCATAGTCTACCCATGCCTGAGAAAGTCATCTGGTTTTTTGAGAATTATTCTCAGATTTCTACCCCTTTTGCAAACGAAAGTGTTTATTGAAGCCTTAAAAAAAATAAATTTTATCATTTCTCATTGCTCCTCTCCCTAACCAATAGACCAACAAAAACACAGTTAAGCGAAACAAAGCAACAAATTAACTCCATCTGCAAAGTATGCCAAAGTTCATTCTAGGTATGATCCACCACCTCTCTGCTCTTTACCTCTCAATTCAACTCCCTATTCTTCCTGTATCCTATTTTCAGTTAATTTATCAGAGGAAAAAAAGAAATGAATCTTGTCTACTAATTAACACTGAGTAGTATCTGTTGATTTTTAATCATTTAAGATTATCCTTCCTAGGTATTAGTATCCTTTATATTTTAAATTATCATGCCTGGATAGCATAATTCTTTAACAGAAAGTACTGAATCCCTTGTTTAGTAGGAGATACTTTGGCAATCATTGTCTCACTGTATTGGGCGTAGTTTTGAACAGAGATTGGGGTGCTTCCTTTTGCCTCTAAAATCACACAACTTGGGTGAGTACTAGCTTTCTAAGAATAGAATTTTTATTTTCTAAGGGAGCAATGCAGCCTTATGGCCTATTTTTGTTATCTGTTGAGGAAATAATTTAGAAGCATTATGTTGGGGTCATAGATGTCATAGTTTTGGAGGTTGAAGAAATCATACAGGCCATCCAGTCCAGGGCCTTCATTTTACAGGTAGGGAATGTGTGTCCCAATTTGGTTTGATTCTCCCAAGATTGCACAGGTTCTCTGACTAAAAATCTAGCACATTTTCCCATATCACCACTCTCTGGAATGGACATAAAAATGAAAAGCAATGAATTGTTGGGTTCTTAACTCTTCTTAACTGTTCATTTGGGATCTGTAAAAACCAGCACTTCCTCATAAGCAACTAGGCATCCTCATTGTAATGATAGTAGATATTAACAACTAAGGTCTAGGGATTGGAAGAATAAAACTAAAGTATGAAAGAAGATAACCCATTGTGTTCATCCTGGACCAATAGCCCTTGATTTCCTTCTAACATTCAAGGTTCTATGACACTTTGCAGTTTTCTAAGATCTCTAGGAGTATTTCTCATATCAAGCTTGGGAAATGCTAAAATAGAGTTTTGTTTTTGTTGTGGGGGGAAAAAAAACAGATAAAATTTTAACAAGTGAGTCCATAATTGCATTAGGACTCAGTGTGGTCTGTGGACACAAACTTTGTTTTTGGGTAAATTCTTGGGACATACAAGTAACATTGAGAAGTGGTCATTTTGGAAAGAGTAAAGAAGGCATTTTTTTCCTTTTAAGGAAAAAGTTTGGTTGAATGTCGACAAAAGCCTGGAGTGCATCATCCAGAGAGTCGACAAACTTCTCCAGAAAGAGCGATTGCACAGTGAGAGCTGTGAAGATGTTTTCCAGTGTGATGTCAGTGGGCCTAGTAAGAAAGGTAATCGGGATAATCGAGCCTATTGGATAAGACCGGAATCCTCACATGCATCCTCATCATGCTCCTTCTCCATGCCATCTGCTGCATTCCATTCTCATTGGAGCACAAGTGCGTATGGGTCCATGCTTCTCGCCTTTTGTTGCCTTTATTTTTCATTGCTGCATCATTGTTCTTTTTCATTTGTCTTTCCAAACCTCTAGAAGCATACCTTTCACTCAGAGTGCAAGGATAGTTGTCACACATGAGCAGGATATTTCAGCTAAGCTTTTTTTGTGCGAGGAGGTATACCCTGAAGGCCAATATTCATGTTAACTTTTCAAAAATCAGAATCCGGTGTATCAGGCCACATCCTTGGCAGTCTCTAAATCCCAGGAAAGAGCTATGGCACTTGCTTGTGTTGGAAAGCCTGCTATGCTTTCCAGGTTTTTTTTTAGACTTTTTAAAACCAAAGTTGGTACACAAAGGCTGGCTTGGGCTCACAGGGAGTACAGTGTTAAACTTGCCATTTGGTGAAGAATGGAGGAACCAAAGAATGAAAGAGTCAAATAGGGAAGAAACTAGGTTTAGAGAAGCCAAAAGGCTTGTTGCATCTTCTTAAAGACCTGATTATAAGCCTAATTCTCTTTTCTCAGCTAAGGATGCTAAAATGTGACATACCTAGAAGTTAATCTTGACAGGATGCTAAATTCATATAAAACTCAAAGACTTTGGTGGAATCATTCATTACTATACTCTAAAGATAAACTCCCATTGTATTTCTTCTATTTTAATACCATTACTGCATGCCTTCTAAATAGGGGAGGAAACTCAGGATAGCAGCCTATGTTTGCTCAGTTCCTGAAGTGGATTCAGAAAGGTCACATGTGCATGGAATAGCATCTAGATTATTTGTTCTCTTTAACCCTTCTGCGCTAAGTTTAGGCAGCATGAACTTCCAGTTAGAATGTTCCAGATAAAGGACTCATGCAATGAAGTCTTTGGTTTTTAATCAAAAGAGTTTAGCACATTATAATTAAATCCTGCTTCTGAATCAGGGGCTGTTATAAGTAAATAAATTTATTACTGGTAAATAATCAAATCCTCTTTCATTTATAAAGTTCTCTTCACCTGAACATATCCTACTCAATATGGGATTTAAATGCAATATTTTGTTTGAGCCTAACTTTTGACGGTATTCATATCTTCTACCTGTTTCATCCACAAGGAAATGTTTGCACTTGCTGAACATGTAGTTGGTACACATATTTGTTTTGCATTTCTAAGTATTTTTTGGTTCATGTTCATTTGACTTTAATCTTAGGATTTTGTCATTTTTAAAATAATGCTTCTCAAAAATGTCAAGTAACTGTGGCTTTTTAAGTACATAAAATATATGTTTAATCAACTACACTGTATATATATCCAGAATTTTGAGGTTATCTTCAGGCGCAGTTAGGTGTTATAAATATGTTGACATGTAAATACATTTTTTAGTAGATGCCTAAACAAGTGTTTATTTTGATCTATAGAGGTAGACTTTTATTAAGTATGCATACCATGAAAATCAGTTTTCCTGTTGTCTTAAATGCATGTTTCAAATGATTTTTATTTGCTGATCCAAACACAGGAAGATGTATGAAACCATATGCCATTAAAATAAATGCCATGCAAATCCTTAGTTTTAGAGTTTGTTATTTATCAGAAAAAATCCTCCAACCTCTAAGCGATCTGGAGGATTAGAACTGAAGACGTGCTTGTAAGTCTTCTTTTGGCCCATGATGTACATTCAAAAAGTAGATTTGGACTATTTCAACAAGTGTTGGATAAATAGCTTAAAATAAATTTTTAGTGATATATTTTGTTTTACATTCCCTACATTTCCCACCATATCCCTACCCCAACCTTCCTATAATTAATTTTAAAAGAGGAAAAAATAAACTTAAGGAAAACTAATCAATGTAGCAAAAAAGTCTGCTTTGTTCTATGGCCATAGCTTCCCACCTCTGCAAAGAAAGGAGGTGCGTTCTTAGAAGTCTTCTTTGGGGCTAATAGTCATTATAATTTCACAGCATTCAATTTCAGTTGTTTTTTAATAGAACCTTTTGTACCATATTCAAATAATTGTGGTAGTTATTTTGGCTTAATAAGTAGTTGGTTCTACACAAAATCTTTATTAAATAACCAGTCTTTCTTCCCTTATTTTTCTTTTCTGTAAGTGGAGTTAGGACCTTTAAGACCCCGTTTTCTACTTTCATCCTTGGTCTTCAGTCTCACCTTTTAATGAGAAACCTGGCATGGCTCTCTGCTGTGCACTAATTAGGGCTTGTTCAGCAGAAACAAGTTTCAGAGCTGCCAGAAGACACTGGACCTAGCTGTGTAAGGAGGCCTGTAGTTGGGAAATAAAGACTAGGCTTGTAATGCAGGCTAAGCAAAAATATGCCCCCACAGATATGTGGAAGTGCAGAATTTGGGAAAGTGACCTTTTCTATAGTGCTTCAAAACTTGAGGTTACTTAAACCATTTTCTTTCCTTTTTACCCCCCTCTTTACCCTAAGTACTCGAACAACAACATAATTGTTATTTATTCACCTATGTTGAAGTTACTTATACCACCTTTCTACTCTTTGGGCTTATGTCTTTGATGAGCCATTTTAAATTTGAATTAGTATTATTGCTGTTCTCCAATGGATTGAGAGCTTAAACTGATGTTTAGACATTGATGTCACTTTTATGCCTGTTTCTCCACCTCTCTCCATCTCTGAGAAGCTGGGAGCAATTTAAAAGTCTTTGGATTATAAGACCATTACTTTTTCTTTTTCCCCATTTCTAAAAATTATCTATGGCATTATTTGTCAGGGATTAAATCTCTAATCTCCATGCCTCCTTTTATAGTCCTTAGTGAATGATCTCTTCCTATCTAACGTGAAGTGTGTACCAGGGAAAAACAATGTCACCAAGTTTGGGACAAAGGACGTAGTCCTTTTCTCTTCCCTTAGTTTTTCCCTAATTGATTGATTTAGTCATCCAAGAAAACATGGCTGTCTTTCAGCCTGCTCAGCATACTTAGAAGATTCCTCAACAGGTTTCTCAGAAACTGGTTTCTGAATACAGTTGACTTCTCTGTAAGATGCTAGTATATTTTCTATGAATAAATAAAAATGAATATGCTATGGACCAGAAAACCATCTCTCTCCTGCCACTTGTTTTTAACTGAAAACTATGGAACCAAGGTGGCAGAATTCAAAATGGAGACTTCTTCCAAATATCACTTTTAAAGTTTCTTATCTTTGATTTATCAGATTCAACTGAATAGTACACCTAGAGGATTCAATAAAGAAGTGAAATTGAAATGGTCACTTCTGGCTGGGCATAATCACTGTTGCTTGGGAGGCTGAGGATGGTGGATTACTTTAGTTTGGGGTTTCTGAGCTACAGTAGGGCTATAGCTAATCATGTGTCTACACTAAGTTAAGCACCAATGGGGGAGACCCCAGGAGCCCGATGCCACCAGGCTGCCTAAAGAGGAACTAACTGTCCCAGTTTGTTAATGATCCCTATCTAGCCTGGGTGATATAGAATGACTCGGTCTCCCCCACAAAAAATATCCGCTTCTAGTGTAAGGCACAGTATATGTAGGTAAAATATTATTAAATTCCTCCCCCACCCAGGCCTAAAGTACAGAAATTTTTGCTAATAGGTGTTTAGTGTAAATCTAGAAAATGAGATGTTAGTTTTTGGCATAATGGTTTCATTACTGAATCTTAGTGAGTTTGAATCTCAAAAATACTTCTTCCAGAATAAGAGAGAAGGGGCATTATTCCAGGTAACTGATTTTGAATTTCATTCTTTGTTAATTAGATCTGTAGATCTCTATGGGTCTTTCATTGTATATTTGCTTGCAAATGTAACTTTTCCACATACAATGTGATTCAGCTATAAGCTTTCCAAAGGTTCATGTCACATTGTAGTGTTAATTCTGTCCTAATGAACATTTTGTGTTGAAGTACTGATTAAGAATATGAATAGTCTACAAATGGTAATTAGAATATTTCTATACAAAAAAAAAGATCCTTATTCATATTAGCAGTCTGATGACATTAATGTTACTCTTTGTTATGTGGTCATTCAATCAGTAAGCATTTATTAAGTGCCTACGAAGTGCCAGGTGCTGTGCTAAGCTCTGGTCAGGTCTAGCAAATTGATGGCCAATCTTTTGCTATTTGTTCAGTTGCTTTACTGAAAGCTGTTTATGCCCTTGCCCTAAGCATTTGAGTTGCTTATGTTTAGACTGTGTTGCGGCTACTTAATCATGCATGTTGCACCTCCATTTCTGTGCAGATAGCAGCCCCCCTCCTGAAGAGTCCAGCCCAGGTATGTGTGTTTTCCATTCATGGCTTCTGCAGATTCGTACTTGGTGTTGATATTTAACGGTTAGGGTAGCCTTTATCGCTAAATTAGCAAAAATTACTTAAAGTACCTAAGTAGAGAAGCAATAAGCCATAGTGGATAGGGAGCTGAATTTAAAGTCAGGGAAAACCAGGGTTCAGATATGACCTCAGACACTTGCTATATATTTTGTATCAATACTTCACAGAATTTGTGATGGCCTACATATTTGTATTCCTTCCACCAACACATATCACAGACCTTCAGTGCTATAGTACATGGCTTTCATGAATTGCTAATAGACTAAAAATTCATCACTAAGGTGGCTACCTTACTAGTAGTAAATCTTCACAGCCTTGGCAAGATTGGTCTACCAACTGGCCTATGGTCAAAGCTTTTTCAGCTTGGGTTCTGTTGGTAATACCTTCAGGAACTCAGGGTTAACTCCGTTCCACCGTGAAGCATCCCGGCTCTTAAGTGAAGTCTTTAGTGAAAGATTTTCTGCCAATAAGGAGCAAAAAACAGTTCGTTCTGCCTAAATATGATTACAGAACAGGACAGTTTCCATTTTGCGTTGAGGCTCACTGATAGAGACATCTTAGACAGTAATAACTATCTAGTTGGATGATTTTTTGGGTGAGGAACATGGGGAATGGCTAGACATATAATTTTGTCAGTATTGGATAACTTTCTTTGGGGAAGCCCACCCCCTAACAATGAAGATCAGCAGCTGTTGTTTAGTTTACTGTGGTAGCAAACTGCCAAGTTTTTGAGGCTACTCCGAGGAAGTCTAGATTGGCAGCTAGTGGAGGAGCTGGGGTTAGAGGGAAGGGTTTTTACAATGAATTAGGGTCATTGGTCTAATCTAGAGTGTCTCTAAACCTACTTCTAAAACAGACTTTAGGCTTTGAAATGTTCACATTTGTAATTTCTCCCCATCCTTATTTTAGACATACTATTCTAGAGATTTTAAAATTATATTTAAATTCATATAAAATCCTGCCTCTGAAACATATTGTTTGTGGAGTGACCCTGTACAAGTTATTGGACCTCTAGATGCCCTAGGCAGTTTTCTCAGACTGTAAGTTTCAGGGAAAGTGCTATCATACATATAGGGAGATTTTAATATTCTGTGCCAATAAAATCAGTAATCCAGTTGCTATGCCTATCTTTTTTATTTACATAAATTATATTTATGTAAAGTTATTTATTTTTGCTGGAATAAAATCAATGCACGAAAGTTAGGTAGTGAAATCGCTGGGTATTCAGTCTTTATATCTTGGCATGAATTATTTGGTTTTTCATTTTTGTAGGGGTTAGATTTATTATATTTAAATTTACAGTTGTATAGGAAATATTTATTATATAAAGGATCTTTTACTTTCTGCCACTCAATCAGCCCCTTTGGATATAAAATATGCTTCAAAAATTCCTCTTCTAGACTTTTCTACTAGGGTTATTTGCCATCTTTGCTTTATCTTTGAGGTTTTCACCTTTTAAAGATACTACAGAACATTTATGATGAAAATAAACTAATACCTACGTGACACTATAGAATCTTAGCTTTGGAAGGGCCTTTAGGGCATTGCTATTTCAGCCTCTCATTCCACGTCTGAATCTTTTTTTTTTACTGTGCTCCTGATGGCCCAGACTCACTACTTTATATGACAGCTTCTTTCAGTATTGAACACATCAATTTATTAGGAAGTTCTCCATTGACATGAGTCAAAATCTGCTTCTATTCATTTGTCTTAGTTCAACTCTGTTGAGCTATTTATACAAATAAGCCCATGTATTCTATTTATCTTCTTGACAGCTTTTAATAAAATTGAAGATAGTTACCATGTCTCTTTTACATAGTAGGAATGTTCTGGCTCCCCTTTTCTGCCTCTTTTAAATGTAGTGCCCAATACTGAACACAGTTCATCATGCCTGTAACTTTGCTAATGCAAAATAAATTTCTTTCAAGATAGAATTTCACTTTCATTTTTGTCATCCCACATAGACAAAACCACATAGAATTCACAAATTGGATTGTGAGATCCCAAGGTCCTTTCCATGTCTCAGATTCTATGATAATCTCTTTTCAAATTATGAAAATAAACTTAATTGTACATATAAGCTTATCAAATGGGGAGAAAGGAGAAAGCACCTAAAAAAATGATAACCACCCAGAAAACAGGGAGAAAAAAGAATCCTAATTTCTACCTACTGCTAAAGTAATTAGCTCCTAAAAGAAAATTGCCATTTACAAGTCAGAGATAATAGCTGTATGGCACTGGTATCAATAGACAGTCTCTAGGAAAAAAAACAAAAATCTCTTCTGAAAAAAATCATAGGGTTATACCATCATATGAATTTGAAATTGGGAGAGATCATTGAGAGCACCCAGCTCTCCCCATCCCAATATACTTTTTACAGACAAGGAAAAGTCTCAGATTGGTAAGTGACACAGAATGCAGTTAGTAACGAAGTAAGTAGTAGAACTCCAGTTTTCTGACTCCTAGTTCAATGCTTTGTTGTCATCATAATTAAATTAGTACAGATTTTCTATTCTAGACTCTAAATTTAGACTTGACCTTTTCCTTTATAGGTATGTGCTTATGGACATATGTACTTTTTAAAGCCTGCTTATAGAATTAGAGTATTTTCAAAATTTGAACATTCTCTTCCATTTGAAAATTTATATCAACCAAAACTTGAGATTTTTTTTTTGTTTGTTTTTTGGTTTTGTATGACCCCCTCCAATACTCCAGTGAAATGTCATCTCATTGATGTGTATATTGCCTACATTAGTGCAGATCACAACTCATCTATGCCTGCCCATCCTGTTTGACTCTTGTCTTTGTCCAGAGTTGTCTGTACCCTGGACCTCTGAAAAAAAGAGAATTTTGATAAATTTCTTTTTTAGTTTAGTACTATGAATTATGTTTAATAGCTCAGCAGAAGCAGAATGTGGTCATTTCCTTCACTTCCCTTTCTTAGACTGTCTTATTACATGAGGCAAAAGGTTACTTGCTTTTTTGGTGAACACACTGCTTACATTTACTTTCTCTAGTCAGAGAGAAATTAATCCATCAGGTTTTTGTTGCCTCATTCCTTTCAACTTAGAAGAAGTCTTTTATTCAAGGTACTGGTTTCTCTGATCTGCGATGATTAGGCTCTTCTTGTACAACATTTTGTTTGTTATGGTCTATTTACCCAGTATGTATAATAAAACTTGCATTTCTGGACTGGGGCTACTTTTAAGTATACATATCTGATAAAAACAACTACTTTTGAAATACCTTGAAAATAGAAAGGGGAAAAAACAAAAAACCAAGCCATCCTTCTAATCCTGTTTCTTTTCCCCTGTGGTATTATTTTTGAAGAGTTGTTTTGGCACAATGTCTTTATCTTCCTATGAGAAAACCAAGACAAAAATATATGTTTGAATATTGAGGTGGCAGTGGAAATTAGGAAACAGAAGATGGAAAAAAAAATATGAGAACTGAAAAAAGGATGTGTGAAAAAGACTTCTTTTAAGATAAGAAAAGTGAGACTGGAAGGAGCCTTTAGAAAACGCTTTTTGTTAATAAGAGGAAGAGCAGAAAGGCAGAGGGCAAAAATTATCCTATTTTTCAGAGGTCATCTGCCTCAACTTGAACCGTTGATTTATAGAAGAGCTCCTAGGGGACCCCTGATTCTGCACTGAGAGATGAATACCAGTACAGTGACTGATGGGTTAACTATTATACATTGAGTAGTGACTGATAGCATAGCAGACAATGAGAGGCTGTCTTTTTATTTATTTATTTTATTCTAAAAACATGTTTAGGATTGATTTATCTTGGTACCTGGAGTTCCGTAGGGTTGCGAATATATCACCTATATTAGAATGCAGCGTATCAGGTCAGCTAGGTGGCACAGTGTATAGAGTACAGCCCTAGAGTCAGGAAGAGCTGAGTTCAAATTCAGCCTCAAACTTACTAGCTGTGTGGCCCTGGGCAAGTCACTTAACTCCAGTTGCCTTCCCACCCCCCCCCCCCCAAAAAAAGAAAGAATGCAGTATATTTCCCTGAGTATTCTAGGAAAGTCACTATACTTTGCTTGGTGGTTCTAGTTTAGGAAACCTGGGTGGTTCTAGTTTAATTTCTGCAGTTTATTATCTGCTTGCCTAAGGTTGGGTTAGAAAGAGAAGAAGATGGATGGAGGTTGGAGGAGAAGAGAATTAAGGGACAGAGCTAGTTAATGGGTAAACTGAATTAATTTTGCTCTCTTTCGGAGCCTGATTCTTAACATGCTGTCTCTTCTTTTCTTTCACACAACTCCCACTACTCAACATGCTTAGGTGAATGGAGTGAGGCCCTTTACCCCTTGCTGACGACACTCACAGATTGCGTAGCCATGATGAGTGACAAGGCCAAGAAAGCGATGGTCTTCCTGTTAATGCAGGACAGCGCTCCAACAATAGCTATGTACCTGAAGCTCCAGTACCGCAGGGATGTTGTCTTCTGCCAAACTGTAAGCCAAAGGACGTTGTAACAGAATGACTGTTAGATGAGCCGCTCGCTAGCCTAATGGCCTCTGGAGATTAATCTCGTAAAAGCAACTGACTACCCACGAATCTTCCCTTCTTCTCTTCCGTCTTGGAGGGCAACCCCACCACTTAATAATAACTGAATTACCCCAATTTGTATCAAATCTGTTTCATAACAAAATGGAGATTTCTAGGCTTGTTGCGACTTGAGACAAAAAGCCAGGGACGTGACCCTTTTTTGCCCTCAGATTTGACGTGGGCTTCTTGTTGTATTAGCCTTAGCCAATAGAATATGCACATTGCAGGTTCTGATGTCAAAGCAGGTTTTCAACTAAGGATTTAGCAGCAGTTGTGTAAGTCAAACGAGCTTTTTTCTAAGCCTTTGAACAGAATGACCATCAAATGTAGTGGAACATACTTGTAATCCCTTCTGTTGAAGAGGCTGAGGCTGATGGATGATTGAGCTTAGGAGAATTGAGCTACTAGAGTACAGCAAAAGTCAATTGAATATCCACACTAAATATGGCTTCAATATGGTAGGTCCCAAGAGTGGGAAGTCTTCAGCAGTGGGATCAGGTCCATGAGTGGATATTGCATTTTCAGCATGGGCAAGATAGAGGAGACCCAGTCTCCCAAGGAAAAAAAAAACAAAAACCAAAAAATACAGAATGATCCAAACAGAGGGATGTGGAGATTTACTGTTTTTGAAATCCATTTTCCCCCTTAATTAGGCTACATTAGCCCAGTGGCTTGTGTAAATTCCTTGTTTTAATCATTTTCCTTATCTTTTTGTCTAAACAGCCAAAGGAAGAGTTTAAATTAATTTGAAGTATAAATTAGGTACATTGTGGAAAGATCACTGGGTCTTTAGGTGAGGAGTTCTTTGTTTTTCATCAGTCCCCAAGAGCTCACCGCCTGACCCCTTGAGAAGTCTCATACTGAGAAGAATGGAACAAAGTGAATACATTTCTAACCCAGCACTCATTCCCTATTCTAGGTCATTTCACGGGAATCAACAGGGCTTATAGTTCTGCTCTCAGAAGGTTGTTTAAACTTAACAGGATCCTCAGAATGACTTCAGGATTCTTCCAGGTTTCCTAAAGACCTTCAGATAAGGAATATCCCTCGACTGGGTCAGAACTGTCACGGCTTGAATTTAACTGGCTTCTTGGGTTGAAAAACCAGGGTTTAAGGAGAATAGCAGGCCATCCCACTCATTGTGTTCATCATCCCATGCCCCTTCTGCACCCCTGTGCTCCTTGACCAACAACCCCCAAATTAAGACATTTACCACCTATCAGTCTTCCTAGGAGGTCCAGAGGCTTAATAATTTAATGTCTGTAAACTGCTTTGAATAATAAAGACAAAGGAACTTACGACCTGAAAGCAGAGGGATGTGTCCTTTTGTACTGTTGCTTTAGTGAGGAAATGTTTCTCTTTACCTGTTTCATTTTATGTTCCTTCCTCCTCCTTTCTCCACTCCATCTCTGTGACAGCTGACTGCACTCATTTGCGGGTTTATTCTCAAGCTAAGGAACTGCCTGCATGATGATGGTTTCCTGCGGCAACTCTACACTATTGGCTTACTGGCCCAATTTGAAAGCCTCCTCAGCACCTATGGTGAGAACAGCTCCCTCTGGACCAAAAGGGTGGAGTCTTTTGGGCTACTAGGTAGTGCAATGGATTGACCATTAGACCTAGGATTAGGAAGACCTGAATTTAGATCCTGCCTCAGACACTTATTAGCTGTGTAACCAGCTACTGTCTGCCTTAGTTTCTTCATCTATAAAAAGGGGATAATAATGTCTCCTACTTCACAGGGTTGTTTTTAAGATATTACTTTTAAAGCACTTTGCAAACCTTAAATACCAGCAGTCACTATTATCATCATCATCATCATCATCATCAAATTGCAAGAGATTGCACTCCATAAATACACTCCATAAAATCAGTGCAGTTATCTTCTGGAATTCCAGATATCAGTGTCCCTAAAGTAGTCTCATTAGATAACTGGGGGCAATTGAATGTTTGATTTCTGGCGCATTTCTTTTTTAAAGAAGAAAAGGCAGCACTTTGGTAGGAGTTGGTTACTAAGAAAAATGGACCAAAGTTCAACTGTACATATGGCATTATCTGAGGACAGGCATATTGTTTTTTCTGTGCTCCTGAAATTAAGGTGCTATAGCTCCCACCTTCTTCTTCAGTTCTTTTATAGACTACAGATAAGTTTTGAAAGTATAGCCCGTGTTTCTACTGACCGCTTTTGAAAGCTAGGATAGGATTTACCATTGGCATTTATCCATGGAAAAAGAAAATCCAGACATGAAAGTGGCACGCACAGATAGATTTTAATAAATGCTTACAAATGCACTTTCTCTATTAACAAAGGTCAAGAAAGTTACTGATTTGCTTTCTTCCCCGAGCTAACGTAAGTTATAGTGTGTTTGTTGTGAAACTAGAAACTACAGAAATAAGTAAAAAGGTAAATGATTTTCTCTCTGAGGGGAAATCCGGATCCTAAATACCTGGTGTTTAAAATCCATTGTTCTCTTTCTTTGGTACAGGTGAGGAATTGGCCATGTTAGAAGACATGAGTCTGGGAATTATGGACTTGAGGAATGTAACCTTTAAAGTAACACAGGCCACCTCAAATTCATCAACAGACATGCTCCCTGTAATTACAGGAAATCGGTAAAACATATGTATACATTTTAATTTCTAAGAGCTGAAAGGCATATCTGTTTTCTTATATTTAATTGTAAATTTCTCCATTGTCCACTTACCCCTTTTCTTTAAGGTCATTCTCCTCTCCTGGAAGGCATCTTAATATCCCCCATTTTGTTTTTGTTTTTGTTTTTGAAGTGATGGATTTAATGTGAGGATTCCATTGCCAGGCACTCTATTTGACGTGCTGCCTCGGGAGATTCAGAGCGGCATGCTTCTGAGAGTTCAACCTGTCCTTTTCAACGTGGGGATTAATGAACAGCAAACCTTGGCAGAGAGGTACGTACCCAATTAAGCAAGTCCTGCTTCTTCATTGACAGCAGTGGGTTTTTGGTTGGATTAAGTGTGAAAGAGGCTAATTCCACTGCAAGGAAAATGTGGTTTTTAATGCTTATTAAACACCTACGTAGGTACAGTTTTGTGCTAGGTGTTGAGAGGGATACAAAGATAAATAAGGCAGTTTCTGCCATCAAGAGTAAGGAAGACAAGATGTATATAGAAATAACTAATATAAAGCATCATAAGTTCATGATAAGTGAGAGGTGTGATGTGACCTTGAGCAGATGTTAAGTAACAATATTTGACATTTGTCTGAGCTCTTAGTACTTTTTGTACCTTGTCAGACACATGGAAGAAACCCAGCCATATCTTTGTGGAGCTTTTGAAGCAATGACCACACAACACGTGTGAATTCATGCCGTGTTCAAGTGCAGAAGCCACAGAACGAAATCAGAAGATCTGTCTTTGTCACCTCCCTCTCATCTGCCTGAAAATGGCAGGATGATTATGGGTCCATTAAAAAAGAAGGCAGGGGTGGTTCTCTTTCCATTCTCTTTCTCATACCCTCCCCCTCAAAGCCACTATTCATATATGTTACTTTTCTAAAATCTAAACAACCTTTTTGGAAACGGGGGTAGAGGGGGAATTAAAATTCTCCTTGAGTTGCTTTGATAGTATTTATTATAATGTCTTAGCTTTATTTCCTTTCAGTCAGAAACTATTGATTTGGGCCAACTATGTTTACAGTAATACTGTGCTAAGCTCTTTATGATTTCTAAGATGAATAACATGGTCCCTGCCCTCAAGGAACTTAGCAACAATGTCCTTCAAAGTAGTTGATAGACATTATAAAAGAATATGCTTGTTAAATTGAAAGGAAGATAATAGCTTTTGGATTTAAAGTACTTGTGCTCAGGAATCAGTTCAAATCCAGCCTCAGATACTTACCAGCTGGGTGACCCTGGGCAAGTCCCTTAACCCTGCTTGCCTCAGTTTACTCATCTCTAAAATGGGCTGGAGAAGGAAATGGCAAAACCATTCTAGTATCTTTTCCAAGAAAACACTAAATGGGGTCATAAAGAGTCAGAATTGAAATGACTTAACAACAACTCCCATTTACTTCCCTGAGAGCCCTCTTAGGTAGGGACAAGTATGATGATAATTTTACAGAAAATGGAGGGAGTAAAACAGTTTAATCAGCATGCCTACTAATAAGGGAATGTCCTAGTGTGGTTAACAGTAGGATCCTTTAATCTCCAAACTTGGACAGACCATATCTTGGGTATTTATAATATAATGGATATTATGCAGAATCAAAAATTATACACTTATGATAGAAATATGTCAGGTGGCACTAATGGAGGAAGTGTGGAAAGTGGATGGGGAGTTGGCCTTGAAATTAGGAAGACCTGGGTTCAAGTCCTGCCTCAGACACATACCTCTTCTGTGACCCTGGGCAGGACACATAACCTCTTATTGTCAAAGGCAACTCTTTAAAGACTGTAAGTTGCAGAGAAGCTATCAATCTTCATTGGTCAGTGAAGTTCCTCCCCAGGACCACCATATCCCTATGAAATCACAGGACTTTAAAAAAAAAAATCATTGATATGGGGAAAAAAAAAGATACCCTTGTGTTCTGAGGAAGAAGGCCAAAAAATGTTAGGATTCATATGAAACTAAATTGTATTAATGGGGAAAAATAAAGTAAAGAAAAAAGCTGTACTACCAGACTAAATTATATTTCCTTTCTAACCTCCAAAGGTTTGGAGACACATCTTTGCAAGAAATTATTAATGTGGAAAGTTTGGTGAGATTAAATTCTTACTTTGAGCAGTTCAAGGAAGTTTTACCTGATGATTGTGAGTATATTCTTAATTATTCTAGATATTACCTGGTACCCCTTGCCCCCAAGCCCTTTAAATGTATAAGGTCTTTGTTTGAAATTATGGCAAAATGGAAAAATACTCTTAATAAAAAATACTTTTCTGTATGTCAATTAAATGCTTTTGTGAAGCAACTAGATGGTTTTTGTGAATTTCAGCCCCAGAAAGTACAAGTTGTTTTTTCCATTGAGGTCATGACACAATTTAATTCAATAAATATTAAGTGCCTATTATCACTTAGATTTATTCCTTCTTTCTTATTCTCACAGCTATCACAACACTACCAGATACATTTTTCTAAAATAAACTAAAATTTTAATCTAGTTTAATAATCTAAAAGGGCTTCTTATTGCCTGCCCTGATGCATCCTCACTTTTCTGCTCTAGTTTACAAAGCCTTTCATAATCTGGACCTACCCTACCTATCTGTCCTTATTTCCCATTACTAAAATGTTCTCTTCCTTTTATTCCTTCTATTAAAATACTACCCCGCTCAAGTATTACTATTACTCTCAAGAAGTCTACCCTGACCATCTCAGCCACCATTGGTCTATTTATTACCTTTCTCATTTATCTGTTCCACTAAATTTAGCATTTTTTTGGTCTGCTGTCTTGTTTAATTCATTTCCTATGTATGTCTTGTTTTTTTCTGAGTAGAATAGATTCTGTTTGTGAGCTGGAACCATGTATTGTCCTTTCATATCCTACATAGAGCTTAGCAAAGTGCTTTGCACTTAAAGATGCTTAAAGATTACTCATTGAGGAATTCTTTAGGAATGAGGCATATGCCCATCTCTCTATACTGTTGTGGGTCCAGAAGTAGAGATGAATTCAATCATGAAATTGAAACTATTGCTACACAGATATTTTCCATGATCAGTGGAAATGTCCTTGCTCTTGCATAAGGTTTCAAGGGTTTGGTAAATGCTAAACAAATGACAAACACCATGCTTTTATCTGGTAGTTCTCATTGTTTCAAGCAAGAGGGTTAAGTAGCGGTATTTGGCTCTGTCTTTCAAATTCTATTTCTCTCCAAAGCTCTGGTAAGAAGGCTTAATGGAAGCTGAAGGGGGGGACCAATAAACAGAGTTTATATTCCTTTTTGGATTTAATGGATCTCTGAGGTCTCACCAGTCAGGGAAAGTATTACATGAGAGTCAATGATCTGTAAGGTTGAAAGGGTTGGGTCCCCTGGACTAAATTAT
This sequence comes from Vombatus ursinus, assembly GCF_900497805.2. NCBI lineage: Eukaryota > Metazoa > Chordata > Mammalia > Diprotodontia > Vombatidae > Vombatus > Vombatus ursinus. Next base: position 4,942,299 of record NW_020951369.1, on the reverse strand, counting down.
TTATGAATCTGATCAATTAATAACTTTTTGAGCATTTCCTATATGTCAACACTGTATTAAGGGTTATGGGGAATACTGAAGAAGAGTAAGACATAGTCCTTGTCTTCATGAAGCTCACAGTCTTTATGAAACAATTAGAGATGGTCACAAGATGGTACAATAAGGGATATAACTGCATTAGGATAGTTGGGATAAGAGAAGGGATAGTTGAAGTTAATCTGATTTTTTTCTTCCAGATCTTTCGTTGACATGAGTCTATTTGTGCTTGACTATTAGGGGAGAAAGTTAGTCATAGTACAGCCTTTCCTTGAAGTTCAGCAAGGTTTTCCTGATCTCCTAAGATGGAATGATCTGACTGATCTATAAAACCTCAGTGATGCCAGGAGGGATGAGCTCTTGGAAGTGTTAGAGCACAGAGAGACTGCAGGCTAATTGTGGAAACGGAAGACATCATATCAGAATAGGAAATAGGTTTTTCATTCTACACTTAAATCATCCAGAAAATCTAAAGTAATTCCTTTAGGTATACTGTTGGCTAGAAGAAGATGATGTGACTGCCTGATGACCATGAAAATTGCAATAGCAATAGAAAAACACTAGAAGATCACATAACATTCCTGAGTTCATCCTTGGTTTGCAGCTGGAGCCTCCATCCTTAAGCTTATCTTTTACCCCCACTTTCTGATTAAAATTTGTGTTTGCAGCAGTCAAATACAGCTCCTTCCTATCTCTTTCTGAGTATTATTACTGTATTGTTCTTATAGGCCATCCCTGAAGCCAGGCCACATCCCTAAAATGAGATCTCTTCAAAATGAAAACAGTGTAACTACAGCATTAAAAAAAGAACTTAACTGTGAGAAATGTTGTTTTTTATATATTTTCCAGTTAAACAAAGATATTTTGTTCTTTTTTCCTAACTGCATTCTTTACCTTCATTATTTCCTTTCTCAAAGAGCACCATGATATGGGGCACTGAGACTTTTGTTGAGGTCAGATCTTCAGGGAAAGTACTGTTTGTGTTCAGACAGTATATTTGAGGAGAGAGGGACATAAGAATGAGTGGATGGAGCCATTAACTGTGCAGGGTTTGTTCTTTCTTTTTCAGGTCTACCTCGATCTCGTAGTCAAACGTGCCTGCCTGAGCTGTTGCGCTTTCTGGGACAGAATGTACACGCCAGGAAGAATAAAAATGTTGACATTCTCTGGCAAGCAGCCGAGGTATTGATTGGTTGGGTTAGAGGAGTCATTGCTTTATCTGCCTGCCTCTTTAAGGCAGAATGCCCAACAGTGTTTCCCAAAGTGCTGGAAAAATATTCTGAATTACTCTCTCAGTAGATGAAACCAGGGCTGTCAGAGGCCTGTCAAGCCTTAAAGAGCAGAGATAAAGCTAATCCACTGAATGATGCAAACAGAATCTGTAGTGATCTCCAGATTCTGGAAAAATGGGCCAAATCTAATGAGATATAAAAAAAGAGTAAATGTAAAGTCTTAACACTTACATTAAAAAAAAAATCAATCGTACAGGATCCGTGACTGAGACACAGATAAAAGTTAAGTGTGGAGAGGGGGACAGAAGAAAACGGGAGGAGGGTAGGTGGTTAGTGGGACTACAAGCTCATAAGTCACAACTGTAAGGCATGACCTTCAGAAAAGCTAACACCCTCTTAAACTTAATGCTGTCCAGGAGAACAGAGATAATAGTCCTTCTGGGCTCTGCCCTGCTCAGACCTCAACTGGAGTATGATCTGTTCTGTTTAAATTAGACGTTGAGAACTTGAACAGGGCGAGGGGATTAGAAACCATGGTGTACACAAACTGACTTAAGGAATTTGGGGCATTTGTCCTGGAAGAGAGAAGACTTGAGGGTGGGAAGGAGGAGGGGGAAAAATCTGAATTCACAGATTTGAAAGGCTTTGATATGGAGAAGGGATTTGTTTTTAGCAAGTTCCATGTAGTGAAAAGAACTTGACCTGGGAGTCAGAAGACCTGGTGATACTAGCTGTGTGTTTGTGGAACAAATCATTTTACCCTTTTGAACCTCAGTTTCCTCATCTTTTCACATGAGCATAGTTTTATTTCCATAACCTACCTCACAGAATTTATAGGAAGAAAACCTTCAGAAAATGTTAAAAAAGGACTAGGTAAAATATGAACTGGTATCATCGTTTGGAGTCAGCTAAATGGGTTCAGTAGCTAGAGCATTGGATTTGGACTCAAGAAGACTTAAGTTTGACTCCTGCCTCAGATGCTTACTAGCTATGTGACCCTGCGCAAATCAGTTAACCACTCTCTGCCTCAGTTTCTTCATCTGTAAAATGGGGTTAATAACAAGTACTTCACAATGTTGTTCTGAGCGCAAAGTAAGATAACTTATGCAACTAGCTAACATTATTATTAGGGCAGTGGATACAATGCCGGGCCTAGTCAGGAAAATTCATCTTCCTAAGTTCAAATCTGGCCTCAGATACTTACTAGCTGTGTGACCCTGGGCAAATCACTTCACCCCTGTTTGCCTCAATTTCCTCATCTGTAAAATGAACTGGAGAAGGAAATGTCAAACCACTCCAATATCTTTGTCAAAAAACTCCACATGGGGTCACAAAAAGTTGGACACAAAACCACTCAATACCAACAACAATCATTGTTCCAAGAGGGTAGAACTGGGAGCTGTGGGTAAAAAGTGCCAGAGGGGCAGATTTAGTCTTGATATAAAGGAAAAAATTCCTTACAGTTGAACCATCCAAAATTGATATGGGCTGCTTTGAAAAATAATGGATCCCCCATCAGTGAAGGTGTTTAGGTGGAGGGTGAAAATCACTTGTTTAAGGAAGCTGGAGAGAGGGTTCTTCTTTAGTTACTGGTTGGACTAGATCCCTTCCAGTTTTGAGATTCTTTGAAAAGGAATAACAGATCCAAGGTGACAGTTGTCACCTTCGACAGAGAGCGCTCTCAGTATCTATGGAAACAAATCGCCCTAGTGAGATTTTTAACAGGTTCAATGAACAATCTTTCTAGTTCTCATAAATAGGCACCCAAAATATCCTCATTACACACCTCAATTCTGATTTCCTTTTAGAATTGCTTTCATTCCAAATATTTTCTTCCCCCCCCCTTATTATGGATAGTCATTCCATTACTTAGAGAAGGGAAAGTTCTTTCATAGTCAGAATCACCAGTAGCACGACAGCGTTGTCGATGCAGAGCATTGACATCTTGGAACTTGTGCATTCCTGCAGAAGCAGAAACATTGACCATGGAGGGGAGTTCTTTGGCCGCTCATTGTGAGCAGAACAGAAGCCAGCAGAGGGCAGCAGATACCTCAGTTGGATGCCAAACTGTGCCTGCTCCTCATTGCTGATAGTGGGAGGTTAGGCAGGTGTGAATGAGGGGAAACTGAAGACCTTAAGGTCAGCGGAGCATCATTGACTTTAGAGGTCAGCCTCATTTTTCTAAGAAGAAAATGATCCCTCCTAGAGGTTAAGTGAGTTGTCCAAAGTCACACAGGTGAGTAGGTGTTTTTTTAACTTGGGTGCACTACGCTGCCTCCACAGTTATCTCTTTGTGAGTTGAGTGAAAATGGGGATGTATGCCTGAGGGTAAGGGGCACGGGAGGGAGGGAAAGCCAAGGCATTGGATTCAAGAGGGAGAAACATGAAGATAGTCAGGTCAAGTTGAGACAAGAAGTATTAGGGCTGAGGAAGATAAAAGTCAGAGCGAAATCCAAAAAAAAAAAAAAAGATGAAGCCTATGTCCACAACTCTGAAACTACATGAAAGAATATGGTCAGAGAAAACTTCTTCCATGAGTTGTCCCTTGGGATCTATGGACTCCTTTCTGTCTGGGGAGGGTACCTTAAAAAGATTATCTTTAAAAGTATCTGAAAAAGACTGGTACTTGGGAACTTGATGGTTGACATTGTAGAGTCCTGGGAAGGACTTCACCCTCATTCCCCCTAACTCTCCACCCCCATGTAGTCCCTCTGAGCAGAAAGTCTTAACCCAAGGCCTAGGAACTCATTCTTTTAAAATATATTTTGATAACAATTTCAATATCATTAGTTTTCTTTGTAATCCTATGTGTTTTATTTTATTTATTAAAAAGTATTCTGAGAAGGAAGCTATAGGTATCACCTGATAACCAAAAGGGTCCATGACACACAAAAAAAGATGAGGAATCTCTCCTGGGGGACTTAGAAACCAACAGCCACCCATTCTTTAGTGATCACTAATGAATTTTATACAGTGTCCCAGAAAGATGAGACTCTCCTCCTTTTTAAGTACCTTTAGAGGAAGGAGTTCCATAGTCCGTTTCAGTGACTCACTCTAATGTTTGACCAACTTTCACCTTTGAGAAAGTCTTTACCTCTCATCTCAATCCCTTGTGTGGTAGTATTTGTATACCTTTCTGTTCATTTTTCAGAATTGTGATGTAATTTTCAGATTGATGTATACAATGTCCTTTACGTCAAACGAGATTACTTTTATAAAGCACTTATTAGCGCAGTGCCTGTCACATAGTAGGCTCTTTATAAATACTTGTTCTATTTCTCTTCCCTTTGAAAACTACTATGAAAACTATATGCTTTGAAAACTATTTTTGGTAGATGTAATTTTAAAAATCTCACTTTAGACCTAATCTAGTTAGAGCTAATGTTTTAATTTAATTGTCTTTGTGTCCTCCTGAAACTTCTCCAAGTTTCTCCTATGTTAATTCCATTTACTGATATATGTGCATTCCCAACTTCATATTTATCCACTTTGTTTTCCCCTAGTAACTACACTAAATTGTGCTTTTATCATCTGAACTTCATTTTCATAAGAAATGGGTCTGTCCATCCAACCCAGCGTACTTCCTCAAATAGAGATAACAAAGGTTGTTTTTTGAGAAGGTGTACTTGGCCTGGAAAGTTAGAAATGTATGTTTGGAGTCCTTAATAGGGTCTGAACCAGTGATTTCATTGGTGAAAGGAGCTCTCAGGTGAGGAAACTCCCTCTTCTAACGCAGGCTAGCACTTTCTCCACAACTTCTCAGAGAGTTGCCTTAGACTAGAGCACTGAGAAGTTAAGGGACTTACCCAGGGTCACACAGTTAGCATATGTTAGATGCTCAAGACTTGAACCCAAGTCTTTCTGGCTTCAAGATCAGTTTTTTATCCACTACACCATGTTGTCTCTGCATTTTTCCTTAGTAATAACTTGTAATATTACTATATGAGGTAGATAGTACAAGAGTAATTATCTCCATTTTATAGGTGGAGAAACTGAGAGCCTTAGAAATGAAGGGATTATTGCTTAGTGACTCACAGCTGGTTTTTGCCAATGCTAAAATTAGAACCCAGAGCTGTTAACTTCTAGTCTAAGCAGAAACCAAGTAGTAGTGCCCCTTAAGACTTTACATTTTAACAAATAGTTTGTGTCAGTTTTGCTTGCTTTTAAGTGTTGAGTAAGCATTTCATTTATTATAGATTCTGTTAGCTTGTTTGGGTATAGAAGTAAAGCCCAATGTGGATAGGCCCGGAGTGGCAGCTTCTCGGTCCTCTAAAGACATTGGTCTTTTATATTGATAGTTTACATATTCTGGCCAAAAGTTCCCCAATTTTACCCTTGACTTTCTTCTTGCCTCTGTGATTTTTCTGCAGCTAATTGGTCCCTTAATTTAGAGCATCCTGTGTCCTTGCCACTTTAATAATACTAGCTTATTGTCTTAATTTCTTAATTGTCTTAATCTTAATTGTCAATAGCTAGCTCACTGTCTTAATTTCAGTGTCCTCACAGACTCTCAGAAGTGATCACCAGGCACTGTGCTAAACACTGTTCTCCCCCCCTCCCCAGCCTGAGAGTTGGCCAAAACAGATTAAAATTAAATTGGGAAATATTTAATAAAATAAATAGAAATACAATAGAATATAGATAGTGTTAATATGTAGTTTCTAAGTTAATGAGAGACCCACAGGAGTCCTTATATACAATGTGTATACATACGTACATACATACATAAATTCCTAAACAGGAATCCCTTCTATAATAGAGCCTCCAAGTGATCACTTAACCTTAACTTGAAGCCTCTAGAGAAGGGGAATCCTGTCCCAAGGTAGTCCTTTCTACTTTGGTAGCTCTAGGAAATTGGTATTATTGCAAGCTTAAATCTGTCTCTGCACAGCTTACTCCCCTCTTGCCAGTTCTGTCCTCTGGAGCTATTCAGGAAAAGTCTCATCCCTCTTGCACTTGACAGTCCTTTACATGCTTAAACAGTCATCACCCTTTCAGGTCCCCACCCCAGCCTTCTTTTCCTCAGGCTGAACATCCCTGGTTCCTTCAGCTTAACTTGATGTGCCTTAGTTGCCTTCTCCTGGGCATTTTTCAGCTCATTAATGTTTTTTATTGAAATGTGTCATCCCAAACTAAACACGATATTCCAGCTGTAGCCTCACTTGGGAAGAAAATAATAAAACGTTTAACACCCCCCCCCCCCCAATTCTAAAACCATACCTCTATTGATTCAGCTGAAGAGCACGTTAGCTGTTCTTGGCTTACACATAACTTTACTAACTAATGTGGAACTTGCAGTCCAGTAGGGCATCTCAGGTATTTTTCATAGAAATTATTGTCTAGCCATGCCTCCTTCATCCTATACTGTAGTTTTGAACTAAAGGTACTTCATTTGGAGTAAGAACTTGGTTCAAACCTCAGTTCTGTCCCCCTTTTGGTTGTGAGACCTTAAGCTAGCTAATTAGCTTTAACTTCTCTTGGCCTCATTTTCTTCATATATATAATAGGGATTAGATTACATTTGGTTATATTATCATGTTAGGTTAGATTGTAAGCTTCTTGAGGGCAAGGATTTTCTTCTGTCACTTTTTGTTTCCCTGGCACTTAGAATAGTGGCTGGCACATAGTAGATATTAATAAATGGTTTATTGATTGATTGATCGATTGACAATAATGCCTACACCTTACAGTGTTACATTGAAGAAATATTTTATAAACCAGGGAGTACGCTACTTAAATGTTGTAGTAGTTGTTGTGGTTCTAATATTCCTCAACGAAAGAAAGCCCTATTCTGTTGCCTTATTATGTAATTAATTCTAGGTTCTAAAAGACTAGGTCAGTGGAATGCACTTCTGGCAGATCATAATAAGGTAGACAAGTTTTGCATAGGGCTGGTCACAGTGCTGTGTATTTGTCCTATGAGGACCAACCTAGCTAAATATAAAGCAGAAGAACAGAAGACTTGTGGTGATTATTTTCAGCCATAGCTGAAGGAAGGCATTTTGTCCTGTATCAGTGGACGGAGTACCTATTCTGACAAAATAGCCCATCCTTAAAGTTTTTAATTATTACTTATTTGTATATCGTGGTGAGTGAAAAAAAAAGTTAACTTGTAAAGTAGAATAGGGAGGAAAAAAGGGGTGATACAGAGAAAAGAACCCTGGATTTGGAGTCAAGAGATCTGGGTTCATACCCTGGCTTCTCAGAGCCTCAATTCCTCATCTGTAAAATGGGGGAGCCATCTCTTCTATTGATTAAGCTGTGATATTATTAGTCTTGAAACTTTTTAAAATTTTTTCTCTAGTTTGTTTTTAACTGGGTTGATTTTATAACCTTTGGAAGCAGAATATTTTTCATGTTGTAACAAGTGTTTTTCGTGCATTTTTTTAAAGACCCATCTTCTCTTTGGTAGGTGTGCCGAAGACTCAATGGAGTTCGATTTACCAGTTGCAAGAGTGCCAAGGATAGAACAGCTATGTCAGTGACCCTGGAGCAATGTCTGATCCTGCAGCATGAACATGGAATGGCTCCGCAGGTCTTCACCCAGGCTCTGGATTGCATGAGGAGGTGAGTCTCAGAATTGCTCTCTGATCCTTTACTCCTAATTCAGGATCCGTGTAAACTGCAGATAAGTGGTCGTCTTTTTATAAGCCTATTGTTGCTTTTTAGAAAAGTAATAGTATTTTGGGTTTTTTTGGTTTTTTTAAAATAAGAACTTTTTTTGGTATAGGTTTTCTTAATAGCCTCAGAAAATCCCAGTTCTGTTAACTTCAACTGGTCATCATATGGTACTTTTTCCAAATAAAATATACTTATCTTTAGAAAAGAGGTATTAATCAACCAGTAAATATTTATTAAGCACCTACTATGTTCCAGGCACTGTGCTAAACACTGTTCTCCCCCCCTCCCCAGCCTGAGAGTTGGCCAAAACAGATTAAAATTAAATTGGGAAATATTTAATAAAATAAATAGAAATACAATAGAATATAGATAGTGTTAATATGTAGTTTCTAAGTTAATGAGAGACCCACAGGAGTCCTTATATACAATGTGTATACATACGTACATACATACATACATACATATATATACACACATATATACATATACACAAACACACGCACATATAGATGTATATAAAATGAATCCTAATATATAGTCCAGTGGCTCCCATTTCAATCTGAGGTTGACATCATTACTCTAGAGCATGGTATGGTGAAAGAGCCCTGGATTTGCAATTGGCTCTGCCAGTTATCTTGAATGAATCACTTAACTTCTCTTGGCCTCAGTTTCCTCATCTGTAAAATGGGGGAGTTGGACCATTCTAACAGCATTTCCAGCTGTAGATAATGTGACTCTATGAAATCAAACACTTGACATTACCAAGTTTGGACAAAGATATCCTGTTATCTATCCCCAAAGTAATAAAGTCCTTACAATGTCTTAGCTTGCAGTTATAGTTCAAGTTTTTGCTGTAGTCGATAAGATGAAAACAGAAGGATGGTTAGACGAGGACCTTCAATGCTGCTTGCCAGTGTAACGTTCCCAACCAGCTGTCCCTTGGAAAGGGGTGTGACGTGTGGGGTTTCCTAGGCTGCCCTGTTGTAACAGTGGTGGCTGTTGGATTAGCAGGTTTCGTCAGAGGGCACCTTGTCTCTTCTTGGCAGGGTTTTACAGTCTTATGAAGGCTCCACATCTGCAGGTTGCATTGGTCTGCTATGCATCCCCCTTAGCAGTTCGACACAGTTTGCTTTAATGAGCAAAGTGTCAGAATGAATGTTTCCTAACAGCAATCCAACCCCATCACAATCTGTCAGTGTGCTGTTGTCACATCAACTTAACAGTGTTCTGTATTCTGAAGCAGCAGATGTGTTTGCCGAATGAAATACTGTATTTTAATCCGATCTGTTTACTGTTGTTCAATGCCTTGTTTCAAGCACTGCTGGAAAGCTCCTTATTTCACATACCAAAAGAAAGGATAAGAAATGCAGTTTTTAGTCTTTCTATTCAATGTAGTTCAACAATGCTGTTGAGTCCTGTTTCCAACATTCACTCCTATTGAATGTACTGTATTGTTTGTCTTCTCACCAAATTCTCTAAAGTGTCCAATTCTCTTATCCTTTCTGTATGTTTCTGCTATTTGACCCTTTCACAATATTCAGATGCATAAAAAAGATGTGTGAGCTGCTGCTGCTTTAATATTAGTCCCTTTTCTTCATTATTTTACTCTTGAGATGAATCAGAATGGAATTCATGTTAATCTTCCCTTGTTCCTTTCTCCTCATTGCCCCCTAACCGTATGTCCCCTTCCTCTCTCTCTCTCTCTCTCTCTCTCTCTCTCTCTTTCCTTCTCTCTTCCCCTTTCTTCTCCTTTCACTCTCTATTCTCTTCCCCTCCTCCCCTCCTCTATGTAGTTCCAACAGAATTTGAAGCCCTGGTATTAATCAGGGGTAAGGGACCTAGAGGGAAAGGTTTAGACTGCCTGGTGGGGAACCGGCAGCCTTGAGGCCACATGTGGCCTCAGGGTCCTCAAGTGCAACCCTTTGACTGAATTCAAACTTCACAGAACAAATTCCCTAATAAAAAGATTTAGAGAAAGTATGAATGTCATGAAAGCACAAGCTTATTTCCACAGTCCTACTACCCCAAATCCAAGATACCTGAAATTACAGTACTATGGGTAGTAAAAGACTGGCCCATGAACATAAGTATTACACTATCCTAATGGCAGATACCTCTAAACAAGCAAACCTTCTGCCCTCTGGCCCTTTATTTAGAAAACAACTCACTGTAACAGAGCATCTTATCTTGGGAATGAGCCTTTAAAAAGTTGCTTCTATCTTCATAAATTGTGTGCATGGTCCTATCTGAAGTTGCCCCATTTTCCAGATGTTCCAGGTTCAGCCATAAGACCAAGGTAGAAACACAGGTTCACAATAAAAGGTATTTGAATCAGCACAAAGCCTCCCACACATGTCCCCAGCACTAGGCACTTTTGACAAAGGTTGACCACTGCACTATCTTCATTTTAGATGCTGTAGAGTCAAGACTGTGGGTGATTTAAGTCTCCAGCCAGAATATAAGTTCTGTGAGCTGTGATCAGCTCCTGGACCAGATTGCTTACTTAGAATTTCATCCTCATTTAGTTAACTAGGATGATGACCAAGGGCTTGAGTTGCTTTTCAGTGCATAGAGTACAGGTACTCTTATTAATCTATTAATTAGTTATTATTAATATTATCTATTAATCTAATTAAGGAGCTGAGACTTGATCAGCCAGAAAGAGTGCAATAGAGGATACATGCTATGGTGGCCAAGGCTTTTAGTTGCCTCCAGCTATTTAGAATCCAATAAATTCAGCAAACAGATCCCTAAGTGGGAGAATGTGTCTTTGGTATGAAAGGACATGAATGAGACTACACACTCTGCATCTTTTCAAGAAAAATTGGATTGTTGCACTCTATTTATCCCAGCAAGTAATTTGTTATTTATTTCAGACAGTGAGGAAACTACAAAAGAAAAGAGGGATAATTTATGTGATTCTATTTTAACCCTTTGTTTGGATAATCATTGCCTTTGGACAATAGACCAGGCTTTGAGTGAATTACATTATTGATAGAACAATTAGTAAGTCAGATTTATTGGGATCCTCAAGGAATTCCTTTAAAATATCTGTTCAGATAGGCTACCAACAAGCAGTTATTCCAAGTGGTGCAATGTGAAAAATGCCTCATTTGGGAGAAAATGTAAACATAGTTCCAAAATACTACTCTGTGTTCCTCAGGCAAATCAGAGAGAGCCACTCTAGCATGTAGCTTTTTTTTTCTTTTTGCCACATGCCCACACCTACATACATACACATACACACACATGCATGCATGCACACTATACCTCACTATGAATTTCTTAAGACTTAAAGGTTTTCTGAATTTAATAGTAAAGTTTCACTTTATCCTCAACAACATGTTGAATTGGAGAGTTTTCTCTTAAAAAAAGGAAGCCTTGGGGGAAGCTGGATGGTGCAGTGGATACAGCACAGGTCCTGGAGTCAGGGGGACCTGAGTTCAAATCTGGCCTCAGGCACTTGACACTTACTAGCTGTGTGACTCTGGGCAAGTCACCTAACCCCATTGCCTAGCCAAAAAAAGAAAAAAAAAAGGAAGCCTATATTCACATCTTGGCATACAGCCCTATTATGGTTATGGCATCTTTTACAAGTACTTAATGCTTCAGGGCTGCAGGATTAAGTCACTTAAGTTGATAGGTTATTTCAACTGCTGTATTTAAATCTATGTGGTAAAAATTCAAAAAGTCAATATAAAGAAGATTCCTATTGAAATAGGAATTTAACTGGACAACCTCTGGGGTCCCTTTCCTGGCTCTGAAATTCTGTGAAAGTTCCACTTTACATAGCTGTTTAGTGGTTTGTATCTACTTCTTAAAATCACATAGATCTGTCAGCTAAGTCAGGCGTGATGAGGTGGAGAGATGCCGTGGGGATGAGTCTGTCTATAGCTTCCTGCCTTCAGAAGTGGCTAAAGCAGGGCTTCTTAAACTTTTTCCACTTGCAACCGTTTCAATACTTCTTGAACTGTGGGTCTCAACCCTATATGGAATCAAGAGAAGAGAATCAAGAAGTAAAAACTTTCCAGCCATAGCCTACAGCAACTGGCAGGCTAATTTTAGTTTATATCACAAATTTGATATAATTTTGAGGTCATGTGTTGTATATATGTATATTATGTTTTTATACATTATATAATATTGCACGTATACGTACATGAACACACACACATATTCTTTGTATTTATATCTTAACGGTGCTCCAGGTTGAGAGAATAGAAAAAAAAAGTCTCCTTAATGAATTAAAGTGTTATGCATAGAACCCTAACAATTGAAGTGATTCAGCATAGAAATTGGCTGTTTCAGTCATCAGGAATGTTTTAAAGCATATAGACATTTGTTCAGATATATTCTTAGACCTCCAAGGTCTCTGTCAATTCTGAGTCTGAGATCCTCCTTTCTATGCTACACCCTAGACTAGAGATGTCAGATATGCAGCCCATGGCCCAGGTGTTCTTGGAACCATATTAAAATGTAATTGGAAAATATTTAACAAAATAAATAAAAATAGAGTAAAATAAGAATAACATTACATTATAAAACTGAGTCAATGTACAGTCTGCAAGAAGCCTTGTGTATGGATTAGTGTCCCCTCCCCCCTCCAAATTTTATTTTTTTTTTAAACATTTTTATTTAAAGTTGTGAGTTCCAAATTCTATTTCTCCTGCTCTCATCTGAGACGGTAAGCAATCAGATATATTATACACGTGCAATTATGTAAAACCTTTCCATGTTAGTCATTTTGTACAAGAAGACTTGAATAAAAGAAAAATAATGAAAGAAAGTGAAAAATAGCATGCTTCAGTCTATATTCAAACAATAAACACCATTGCACCAGAGGCCTCTGATGGAAATAAGGAGCACAACTAGGTAGAAGCTGGAACGAATGTGTCTTTCACAAATGTCTCCACAAATAATACAGGAGAAGTCGTTGGAAGGATGAAGGTTTTAGAGTAGAGCAGCCAAGTCAGAATTGCTCTTACTTTCCAGAGCTGGAGGGCTGTAGTACCCTGGAAACCTCTGGGCTATACCAGGAGATATAATGGAGATATATACCAGGAAGATACAATATAAATTATAATGTATAATATAAATATAATATATTAATTATATGTAAATATATAACATAGTCACATATAAACATATAATTAATATATAAATATATTTAATAATATCATAATGTAAATATATAATATAAAATAATATAAATACACACACACATACACACCAGGCTATATAATGGAGAGAAAGCTGCCTTTCTCTTGCTAAGCACTAGGTTGTACCATTCAATAAGGAAGAGGAATATCCAAGAAAAAGTTAACCTGTTATAAGTTTAGAGCTGGCCTTGAAAAAAGAACAATTGACCTACTGTAGCCAGGGGGTCCTCTGACTACCAGGACTGTGTACCATCATCACTGAAGATGGAAATACCCAGTAGCTGTCTGTGTGACATTCTGGGGCCATGACCACCACCTGGTGGTAGACTTCAGAAGTAAATTCAAACAGGGCTCCACGGAACCAGAAGTATAAAAGTTATATAGTGACAATGGGAACTTCACTGAGGCTCAGTCTGCCTTTCCCCCCCCCACCCCCAGAATAACAGTAGCAGCAAATGGGTATTACCTTTCCCCTCTCTGCTATGGCCCTACGGTAGGGATTTGGAGCATCCTGAAAGCCCACGTAGCTGACCTAGGTTTGTGTGCAGACCAATGGGTTACTCACTGAGATGCCGTAAAATAGGTCTCTTGTTCAGATTGTCTCTGGCTCTGCCTCTCTCAAGATTATCCAAATCCCTTCTCAGGCCTTTGAGCCAAGGACTCAGGAAGACTCATTTTGCTCAAGATGCCTCAGATGTGGTTTGAAGTACCCAAGAATGTGTCTGCCCCAAACTTAGGAGCATCTTGGATCAACAGTACTCAAACTTGGATCATCAAGTTAACTGGGCCTCTTTAGTATGCATTGGGCTTTAAGAATGATTTCTATATTTGAGATAATCGTGTCAGAAGCTACAGAAGATGATTTGCAAACGGGACTCCAGACATGCCTACCCTGAAATTGTAGCTGTTTAGTGTTCAGAAGAGGCTGTGATTCAAACTGAGGAGGTTCACAGAATTTCTGAGTCTGAGGGAACCTCAAACCTAATGCCATGTAACCCAGAGGTTAATAACCTTTTGTGTGTGTCTCAGACTCCTGTGGCAGTCACATGAAGCCTGTTGATCCCTTCTTGGAATGAGGTTTGGATTACAAAGGAAATCAATTATGTCCAAATATTTTTTTAAAATAACAAGTTCACAGAGCCCTGGTTAAGAACTCCTTGGTCAAACCCATACCCGAAATTCTTGGATAATTTTCACATAACCGAAGTGTGGGAAGAGATGTCAGAGATGATGAAGTAGGACCTATACAGGTTTCTTTCTGGAGAATATCTAGAAGAACTTGGGAAGTGGGAGTAGACCATATACTTAATTGCCACTTCACACACCCCCCACACCCACCACACCCACACCCCACCCCAAATGGTAAAATCCATGTGTATGGTTTGATGCTTGTAGCCTGTGAGGTAAACTAACCTTGCAGTTAAAATGTCATCCTTTCCAGAGCTAGCCAAGGCAGCTTTAGCTAATCAAATGCACCTCCCCATGCTGAAGCATATGTGAGAGGGTCAAATGCTACAATGGTTATTCATGTTCAGGTTGCTGTTCAGAGCTCCATTTTTTGCAGCATGTGGCATGGCAGGACAGCATGGAATTTTGCTTGGCCAATTAAGAGACAGTGAACATGGAAAACCATTCTTATTCAACCTACATGTATTTATTTTCAGTAGACTACAGTACTTTTTCTTATTTTTCTCTTTATTCTCTTTCTCTTTCCTATTTTTCTTGTAATTGTGCTGGTTTTGTTTTGGCCTTTTTCTTTTTTTAAACCACTTTTTTCCCATACACCATCTTCCCTTTCTGTTATGGTTTCTTTAACTTTTTTCCATCTCACTTTTTGGTTCTCTATGTTTTATACTTTCATTGCATGGTTTTTTCCCTCCCCTCCTTCCGTCCCCCTCCTCTTTTTTGTTTTCTCTTTCCCATTTTTCTTTTTTTCCTTTTCCCAAACTCTTTCCTTTTCACAGCATTGGAACACGGGAGGTAGTCACCCAGAAGAACTTGAGTGGCTTGGTGCCCATCCGAGATTTCAGACTAGATCCCAGCCTCCTCTACTCCCTTCCTTTATTGGCTCTGAGCCCCAATTTACTGATTGTGTGGCTGTTTCTGAGCATTGCATACCTGGTGGCCAAATTCCGTTGCAAATGAAGACCAGTTTAAACAATAATAATTAAGTTATAAAGGAAAAAAAGTTCTAGAAATATGTATCACTACCTTATTACCTAGTTGGACAGAAGGAATGTGTCAAAGCGTTGTCTGCCAAGAAATATATTATGCCTTACAGTTTGACATTTCTATTGTACTGAACTGTAAATACCCATCAAATTATTTTATCCAGAGGATCTGTATTGAAAACGTAAAATTGATTATTCTGCTTTCAGTGCTTGTAACATTCTTACAGTGCCCTGTTGCCTCGTAATGTAGCCGGCCTGAAGATCAGTTACGCTTACCAAATATTTCTCTTACCTTCAGATTTAAACGTATTTGTCATCTATATGCTTCATGTTCCCTGTTTCATGTATTCCAGAGAAAAGAATTCTTGTCTGAAAAGAATTTGTATCTTTTGTATACTCCTTAAGTGTATGCTGGGCTTTCCTTTCCTTTTGAAGAGGATTGATAAGAAAAAGACAAATAGATGGGGTTTATAACTTGTTTGTTTAGAGATGCCTATCTAATAGGACGTATATTCTCTGCTTTCATTTCAAAGCATAGTCCCCAAGTTACAGTAGCAAACAGTTTGCAGAGCCATAACGTTTTTCCTTGTTCATGTCTAAATTTTTCTGACTTAGCTTATCATGGAGCTGTGATTATGATAGTATACTGTGCCACACCAAATATGTGAAAATCTAGTGCTACTGCATATGACTTTACTTTTTATTCTTTTTAACTGTTCTTAACAATTCATCAAAGAGATTACAGGAATTTGAGCAGATAGTCAGAAAAGGCTTTTTAGGATATCTCTATTTATCCCTAAAATAGCATTCTTTCATTAAGTATTGCATCTTTGCATGTTAAACTCAGAAGCCTTGTTTTCTCTTAGCAACCAAATATGATAATATTCAGAAATCCAGGAAAGTTAATCTTTTGTTGGTTTCTGAGGCCTCTGAATCTGTGTCTAACAAATACCAGCCACAGAAGTATGCTCTGGTTTGATTTTGTTCTTAAATTATCATCCCTAGTTTTAACATATACAGTATCTTTAAAGTTAAATTGCTCATTACCTTACTATTCACTTGTTGCAGAAGATTTATTACAACTTTGTAATGAAAGGTACAGATGAACAGAACACCACCAGTAAGAAAGGAAAACCGGGGGAGAAACTGAAATCCTCAATTGAGAAAATATTCTGGTTTTTGTTATAATGATTTTTTTTAAACCCTCATCTTAGTAGTTTCCCTTCCCAGGACCAGTGAATTTGCAGAATTTCCTTACTAAAACTGTGCAGGGGTGTTCCTCTCAGGCTCTGCATGGCTGCCTTGGGTAATCCATCAAGAAACACTTATTAAACATCTAAGAAATGACATTTCATCAAATTGGCTCTTCACTGGTTTTGAACATTTGTAATGAATTGAGAGAAATTTTTTTTAAAAAATTTAAGATTCTCAAAATTTGCTCAGGGGCTTCCCCAATTGAATATTATGTCATGGTCTCAAATTTTTTTATGGTTGATATGAACAGATGGTACTGAGGGGCAAGCCAGCAACTCAAGGGCAGAAATTCTGGAAGAAATATCCCTGCCACACACCCTAGGGCTTCCACCTTCCTTTTTAATCCCTTCTGACCCCTTCTGGTCCCCACCCCCCAAATACTGCTAGAGCTATGTGTCTACAATCTTCTAACTAGAAGTTATTTGGCTTTTCCAAAATGGTATCACACATGCAATGCTTTGTAATCTTCCTTCAAGAATAAGTGAGATTTGGGATCTAAATATGGTCCATTCATGAGACTGTGAGTGTCATGAGACACTCATGAGACATATTGGAGCATGCTGTGTGTATAACTTTTTTTTTTTTTTTTTACAACAAGACGATCAGTTGATTTCTTTTTCAATTGTAAATGGAATATATTGTGAGGAATGAACAAATCATGCCTCTTCCTTTGAATCTTAAATTTGAAGGAATGTAATTGAGCCTGTTTTCCAGCTTTCAGACAGAACCTGAGCTATTAGCTCAACCATTCTAGAAAGATCTTGTTGAACAAGCCCCAGAAAAGCTGATTTCATATCACCATCCAGTAATCTTTAATACAAACAAATGCTTTCTTGTGGCTAACCTAAGTCCCATATGCTATAGCTGGTTGCTATTTTCCTGACTAACTGCACTTTTACTCCCTCAATTAATATATATCAAGTACCTGCTATGTGCAATAATTAAAGAATGCCATATGTATGAATGTATATGAATTTTTAAAGAGTTCTGTATTCAAAGATGTCCCTATTGACAGTATTATGTACTGCTTTGGACCTGCGTCATCAGTAGGCCTTAATGTTTGATTCGTGAATACTGATGATAGTTCAGTTGCACAATTCCCTTCATCCTCAACTGCACCTCACCCCACTTCCCCCTCCCCATTCCCCATTAATCTTTCCTGTAGCTCACTGGTACACCAGATGAGGCCAGTGGGGGTGGGAGTAGTTTTGTCATGTGACCTTCTTAGAACCTGTACACTTCAGTGTCTCCCTAATTTTTTGACCATACTCTCATGGAACTGAACACCCATGTCTCTGTGTGTGTGATGGATGAGTTTTCATTGGGACTGGGTCACAAGAGCATGAAGCTTTTCATTTGAAACTCAGGACACATAACATATATCTGAGGATATCATTTAAAATGTAACCCTATGATTGTAGATCTGGAAAGGATGTCATGAGATTGTATGTAATGCTTCTTTGTATACAAGTGTACAGCAATGAAAAGAAGAGTTGTATCCCGTTTCTTTGAATTATCCAATAAAGTAGCTGTAGCATCCCTTGATGATAGAAAATTCTTCCTAATATATACTCAAATGAGATAATGTATGTTAAGCACTTTGCAAACTTTAAGTCACTATATAAATATCTTATTACTTATGATCCTTATTGTAGTAATGGAAAAGGAGACACTTAGGTACTGGAGAGACACAGAGAGAGCGAGAGAGAGAGAGAAGGGAAGGATAAAGGATTATGGAAGAAAGCAGAAAGTTAATCTTTTCACATCAGTTTTTTATGCTGTCCTTATATAATGTCAGGGGTGAGATTAAAGGCAATATTTGGCAGACATTTGTGTTTATCTACTTCTCTGTGCCTCGGAACCTAACAAGTTCAGAAGGGAAATATTTTTTCTTCAGTAATGATATAAATTAGTTTTCTAGTTATTCTTTTTACAAGTTAAGTAGAAACTCTAAGGCCCTTGCCCTAGTCCAGATGGAGACATTTACTCTTAGTCGGAGTAACCCACTTTCTGTTTTTTCTAAACAACCCCCCTTTCCCAAAAAAGATGTAAGTCTTCCATTGTCATATGATGCATTGTTCTGAGCTATCTGAAATAATAGATACATCTGGATGAATCCTGAAGTGATAGGTTCATTTAACTTTCATTTTCACTTTCCAATCTTTAGTGTTTAGAGCCAATTATCTTCCTTAAAGTGAGTTGATATCTTTATATTTATATCCTGATTTCTCCTTTTTAAATGAATAGACTCAAAAAGAGACAAAGGAAGAAAAAATCTCTCAGTCTGTTTTATTGATATAAAGAAGTTCCTTTGACTCGAGGGTAGTTAAAATTGTCCTTGACTCCAGGCCTTTTGGGGGGGTTGTGTTGCCCCTTAAAAATTCAACACCCTGGGTTAGCCTTGCAAGATACACTTTTTTTTAAAAAATTCACTCAATGAGCATTTCTTAAGTGTACATGCATGGCAAAGTGGACAAAAATCAGATACATTTTTCTGAAGGACAGAATTTCAACTACTGCGATAAAAGGGCACAATAATTAGCAGACTCATGAATTATTCTTAAGTTCCAAAGGTTAAATACTATAATAATTTATTTGATCCAGCATTATATAATAAGTTGACTGTATGGTAGGACATATGAAGTCCAAACACATTTCATGGAGTCACAGAATTACAAGACAGCAACAATAATAATAGCTCACATTTATATAGTGCTTTAAGGATTACGTATGTTATCTCACTTGATCCCCACAACAGTCATTTGAAGTGGGTGCTGTTCTTATCCCCATTTTATAGGATAGGGAGGGACCTTAGAATTCATCTAGTCCAACCCCAAACTGAAGCATGAACTGTATAACACCTCCAGTAAGTCCTCATATGGCCTTCATTTTAAAACTTTCAGGGAATTCACTATTCATTATTGTAGCCTTTTCTTTTTGGAAAGCACTTAGTTATTGTTAATTTAAATTTAAAGTTAATTTAATTGAAATTCTTTCTAGCCAGGAGTCAAAATTTGCCTCTCTGTAATTTCTTCCTTTTGGTCTTCCTTCCATCCTCCATGACTAAGAACAAATTGACTACTTCCACGTGGCAGTACATTAAATATCAGAAGACAATAATTTTGTCTACCTCCCTCCCCTTCACAAGTCCAGGTTAGATACCCCCAGTTCCTTTGACTCAACCACGTGTAAGCATGGTTTCAAATCCCTGCACCATCTATTGGCCCTCTTTTTAGATACCCTTTGGGGTACCTAGGTGGCACAGCAGATAAAGTGCCAGGCCTGGAGTCAGGAAAACTCAACTTCATTAGTTCAAATCTGACTTCTGACACTTACTAGCTGTGTGGCCCTGGGCAAGTCACTTAACCCCTTTTGCCTCAGTTTCCTCATCTATAAAATGAGCTGGAGAAGGAAATGGCAAACCACTCCAGTATCTCTGCCAAGAAAACCCCAAATGGAGTCACAAAGAGTTGAACGCAACTAAAAAACAACTTAACACAACAGCAACAAATAGATACCCTTCAGTTTATTAATGTCCCTTTTAAAACATGTTAATCAAAACTGGACATACTATGCCAAGTGTAATGAAAGATTTAGAATGTTTATGGTATAGTGGCAAGTTCGCTTGACTTGGGAGTCATAAGACCTGGATTTACTGTCTGCCTCTGTGTGACTTTGGACAAGTCACCTTAGTTTCTTTTTTTGTAAAGTATAGGTTGTTGAATTAGATGGCTTCTGAGATCCCTTCCAACTCCAAGTCTGTTATCCTATGAAATGGTACTTAAAAATCTCCCTTAGTCTTTGTTCTTTTAGTAATACTAAAAACAGAATATTACTACAATCTAAAACTACAGTTTTACTGTATTTAATTGTAATAAAATTATACTTTAGATTTTAATTTGTAGAAGAAAATATCTGGTTAGTTAAACAAAAGATTCCTAAGTTGGGAGAGATAGTTGGTGTAATGGAGATAGAGGATGTAATATTTAATAAAAAGCTTTATAACACTATGTGACATTGGGCAAGTCACTTAATCTGAATTTCAGTTTCCTATTTATAAAATGTGGGGCTTAGACTATGTTATTTCAAAGGTCCCTTCTTTCTCTAAATCTGTGATCTTACTAATTATTCTTCCCTGTTAGCTAATTTGAAATTTAGCAGTGACAGGTGGTTTTTGAGATAGATACATGTTTGGAATGTGCTTCTGCATATGTTCATGCTTAGATATTTTGCCTATTAAAAGAAAATTCCCAAAGATTAAAGAAGTCTAAGAGCAATATATAAGTAGTGTTATGTTAAATAAAAGTATATTTTTGTCTAGTTATGATTAAGATAGAGCAAAAAATAGCAACAGTTCCTAGAGAATCTGTGACCGTATAATTCAGACATTCAGCTATGATAAGTTATTTTATGTTGAGGGTCTTGGGCCCTTTTCAGTTCAACAAGTACCTGATAAATGCAAGGCACTGATAAGAAATAAGCGTACCTTAGTTATTTAAAATGGTTAGTGATAAGCAGGTAGAGAATATTAAAAAAATTTCCTGGCTTTTGAATAATTTGCATTTGGCTATTTAATACTTAATATAGTAGGAATAATATTTATATTCTGAGCTTTTCCAGTTTACATTTTGAACTATTACCATAATCATTCTTTAAAAAAAAAAAGACAAGAAAAGAAAGGAGGAAAAGGCATAGTAACATTATAGAAAGATATTTACTTTGTTTAAAGTCTTTGAAGATTCCTATTTTCTTGGTAACTATAAATTTTACATATCATCAAAGGCAATTTTGTAATGAATTTGATAACTAGCTTATTTAATATCTAACTTAGGGTAGTGTGAAAACAAAGCTATGCTGTACAAGAGGACAGTATGGTGGGAAATTATAACATTTGTATTTTCAACAGCTTTTACCTCTTCTTTCTATATGTGTCTACAGAGGGAAATTTCCCCAAGAATTCTTCAAATTCTCCCACTTTTCATAGTGAAGAATTGGTGGCCTAATGTCTAGGACTCATTCTCAGCATTTGCTAAGCCATTATGTATTACCTTAGCCATCTATCCCAGAACCAATGCTGGAGAGAAGTCCAAGGACCAGGTCTCTGTGAAGAACATGGTGTGACGCAGTCTCCATGTTTTTCCTCCACTGGCTTGCTTGGTGAAAGAGCCTGCCATGGGGAATGTCCACCCCATCTTGGTGAATGTCCACCTGTGATGGCCATGTAGACACAACTGTACAGTGCATGGAAACACTGGGATCACTTTGCACTCCAAGCAACTGTTTCCACAGCCAAAATAGCCGATATTGATAAAGTCAGTTGCTTTTTTTTTTTCCAATTGTATCATTTTGCTGCATGTCAGATTCGTTGAGGCAAAAGAGTCATTTTCCATTATACATAACCAACTAAGATAGTTATTCCTAAAGTAGAGGGAACAATATCATTCTTTTGAACTTTTATTCTAAGATAAACCATTTTAAAATTTAGCTTAGCAGAACAACTTCCAAGCTATGTCTTAGGAGACTATATTATAGCAGAGCCTCAAAGTATCTTAGCCAATGAGTCCTGAAATACATGAAACCATCTTTTTAAAAAAAAATTTTTGAACTTTCTTCCACTTAGATACACTGCTGCTTTTTGGAGATGTAAAACCTGCACAGCCAAGCATGCATTCATTAGTGTGCTTTGTAATTCTGTTGTTCAGATATTTAATATTTAGAGTTGCAAATGAGTCAAGCAACCATTTAAACTAATCAGTTCTTTTAATGCTATGAAAATAACCAATTCATTTCATCTTAGTTTAAGTCTCTGGTTTTGTTTTTTTTTTTCCTTTTTTACCGCTGTCATTTTTTGTGCTTGTTTTTTTTTTTTTCCCTAGTGAGGGTTGTCGGCGAGAAAATACAATGAAGAATGTTGGATGTCGCAAGTATGCATTTAATTCCCTGCAGCTGAAGGCTTTCCCAAGGCATTACAGGCCTCCAGAAGGAACTTATGGAAAAGTTGAAACATAAACATAATGTGTCCTCTAATTAGCTGTTATACAATACATGTGGGTACACTCTAGTTGAATTCATGAAGACCAGAAATTTTTTTTTTAACATTTTACCCTAGATTCTATTGAGCATGTTATCTTACTGCAATTGGAATCTGTAGGAAAGAACGTTTTGGCGCATTAGTTTATGTAGTGATGACTGTCCCTTTAAATAGCCTTTGGTCCTGTGTGAGCTACACAAATACCATGAAATCGTTCCCTGTGTTCAACAACTAGGTATATCCAGGATGCTAAAGGACTTTTTATAAATGGCCACTTAGGTAGCTGTTTCACATAGCAACCTTTTCTATTGAGTTGATTTAAGGTTGAGTTTTTCATAATACTGCACTTAAAAAAATTGGAAACTCAATAAAGTAATTGGACCTGAGGCAACCCTGTACACATTGATGGAATCAGGCAAAATCAATTTGTAACTTCAGGAAAATAAATTAGCCCTAACACCAATCCATGGAGCAAAAGGAAGCGGCCAGGATGATTTGGCCTTTGTGTGATGCATGAAGTCAATACGTCATTATGAGAGCTTTGCTAGGTCTCAAAAACACTGAAGATTTAGGTATTTCTTATGTGATTGTACTTTATTAGAAGGTGACTGCCAACCAACCATACCACATAACTGAAATTCCATACTTTATTTCAATAGCTGTGTGTTTTGGCGAGTCATTCTTGTAATTAGCCTTGCAGGTCAAAAACCACCCCCAACAACAAAATATATCAAATGTTTCTTCTCTCTTCTCCTCTCATCCTTGTACTCATTGCTTTTAAGCATCTTGTCAACAAGTTAGGATTCCACCTTCTAAAGCATACACAAAGCTCCCCTTGGACTCAACTGAAGTGCTATGCATCCACTACCAAAAAGAGGCATTTTTACATGACTGCCAGATCGGCATTTTGAAGTGCATACTTACAATTTCATGAAGCAAATATTGTCAATATTTGAATGAAGGAAATCCTAAATATCTCTAGAGCTAACCTTCAGGGGTTTGCTTATTCTTTCACCTGTTTACTTAATTTATTGCTTTTTTTTTTTAAGAATAAACTATGACCATATTTCAGTGTCTTTGAAATGCCTTGTTATCCAGTTCATGGGAATTCCTAATATATTTTCCCCTTTTGCCTGTTCTGTTATGTGAGGTACTATTGAGCTAATTGGGTCTATGTCCTTCTGATTTTCAAACTGATTTTTGTTCCCTCAAAGACTTGGGAATTGCGATTTATCCTCTAATCATAGTAAAACATTTCACGACTTCTTAAAATCATAAGACTTTACTTTTCCTACTCCATATTTCAAGGCACATTGAAAATTGGAAGCTGAAGACCTGATTATTTATTTTCCATAAGGAAATAATGAATATGATATGCATTTCACAGAGTTTTGGTTTTTGTTTGTTTGGGAATGCTTGTGTGAGTGTGTTTCATCAGTTCTGTTAATCATGGTTGTCTTAGAGATGTTCTTTGGGTAAATTATTCTTAAAAATACATTGAAACTTTTGGTCCATTCTTACATTACCTAAACTTGGTGTGTATAAATTATTCCATATTACTTAAAAGGATATTAAAATGTACATGTACGTTTTACTTGAGCCTTTTAATATAGCTAAAGAATAAAATCATGAAAAGTTCATTGATTTGAAATTACCCATGTCTAAAATCTTAGGAAATATATTTACTTCTGCCTTTCTTTTCTCCAAAAATTTCTCTTTAAAATATATGACTGTGTTTTATTTGTACTGTATGCTTATTTACACGAATAAAGGCAATAGAATTATTCAAATATATGTATATATGTCACATATATACATATGCAGAATTGATCACTTGGCAGAGTTGTTTGGCTCCTGCTAGCAATGGGTAGTTTCAAGGTAGCTACCAGTATTGAAGAGGGAGCCTTTGCGTACCAGCTGTACTTTAGAAATACTTCTTAGGACTGTTGGTTTCAGCAGTGGTAAAGACATTTGTGTGTCTTTTCTGTGATAGGATGCCCACGGCAAGGCTTACAGTTGTAGTAAAATCTTTGTTGCCACCCACTCTATTCCCATTTACATGTTTAGCTACATTCAAATACAAATGAGATTTCAGTAAGGCTGATTTACCTTTTGACCCTATAGCACTCCATGACGTTTTTTTTTTTAGTATTCATTCAGATTTTGTAGTTTCAGCCTTTTCTCTCTTCTCATTCTTATATTCTCTTGCCAGGTTTTTGTTATATACTTCAATCATATATTTGTAATTAAAAAATCTTGTATGTATTATTTCAAAACTTTTTTGTGTCTGAAGATGTTTAACATTTGAGTCTCTTATAGTGCTGCTTCACATAAATAAATTACAATGTGTGATTTTGTCCCTAGCTCCCTTTCTGTAATAGTTTTCTTGAATTCTTCAGGCATGCTCAGAGTTCACCAATTGAAATGGTGGGACCTCAGCCTGGAAATCTTGGTCATTGGAAATATTCAGGTTTCATTGTTCTGTGTGAAGAACACTCTTGCTCAGCTGGGTTTTTTTGGGGTTTTTTTTTGCACATATCACGGCATCACGTGCATGTTTACAGGTTTGGATAGTGATCATATTGAACAATAAAAATCAAGTTTGTCATTAAAAAATTTTTTTAACTCTGTAGAGGAAACTTCCCATGAAGTACTTTTGAGTTGCACAAGGAAGGCTGTTTTATAAGCGTCTTGTAAAATGGGAGTCCTGTCTACTATCTTTTCAAGTACACTTTTTTTTAATGTCATGAAACATACTGAGGGATAAAATTGTTGCCAGGTATGTTATGTGTGTGTTCTGTGAAAGCACCCACAGCACAGTTGCCTTTTGTTTCATTTATAAATGTAAAAATATTGTATAATATGACAGTTTGTCCCTACACAATTGTATTTGCCAAGCTTTGTGCATTGAAATATTTTTATTTATTTCTTTTGGGCAGTATTAATATATTATAAATCTATGGTTACGGTTTTATATATTCTTAGATCATTCAAGCCATGTATGCTGTAAATGTGCTAGTCTTTAGAATGAAAAAATATTAATAAAGAACTGACAGTACTAAACTGTGACTTTTTTCTTTAAATTCATAAGCACTGGCCTGGGAGTCAGGAGACCAGGATGTTCTAATCCTGGCTCTGCTACTAATGCGTATAACCTTGGGTAACTCATTGAACCTCTGTAGGCCTCAACTAGTTTTTATTAAGCACTCGTTTGTGTGTAGAGCACTATGCTGAACCCCAGGGGAGATATAAAGATTAAATAAATAAGACATAATTCCTATGCTTAAGGAGTTAAGTCTAGTAACAGAATTGAACAAGATGATCTCTAAGGCCCCTGGTCCAGCCTGAGCTTCTACAACTAAGATTTGAATACATTAAAAGGAATGAATGATTGGAGGAGTCAGCATTTGATAAGCCCATATGGTTGAATCCCAGCATCTTTGCAATTGTTCTTTTTTCCCATACATTGATGCTTCTTCCTTTGCCAATAAGTAGGAATTACAGAAACTTTCCCTTTTATGTTCCCTCTATGTCCTGTAAAACAAGCAATTTCAGTTTTTTGAGGATAGGTCAACTGAATGGAATAAGAGAAGGGAGGGCAGATTGAGGGAAGGGATATTCAGAAATATCCCAAAATATTCCAAAATACTTGGATCCACTTAGTGTTTGGTGAAAAGGACATTTTACTCAGTGGTGTGCTAACAGCTTAAGAGACCTGTTTCTTGCTAAGGAGAAAAGCACCATTAAATCATCAGCGTCATGATTCCATTTGCCTTTAAAGCAGTGAGGTTTTCAGAGAAATGGGACAAGAGGAGTAGTTTACCTCTTACTCCATCTTTTTCTCCTCTTGAGATTGTTGTTATTCTTATCCTATAAGCATGTAAGACCAATGAATCTCTGGAGCATTTTTTTATATGATTATAAATTGTTTTAATTTCTTCATCAGAAAACTGCCTATTCATAGCCTTTGACCATTTATCAATTGGGGAATGACTCCTGTTATTATAGATTTGACAGAGTTCTTTATATATTTGAGATATGAGACCTTTATCTGAGAAACTGTAAAAATTTTTATTAGATTAGAGAAATCCAAATTAAAACATTCTTGAGATATCATTTTACACCTATCAGATTGACTAAAATGATTGAAGGGGAAAGCAACAAATGTTGGAGGGGATGTGGGAAAATTGGATGCTAATTCACCACTGGTGGAACTGTGAACTGATCCAACTGTTTTGAAGAGCAATCTGGAATTATGCCCAAAGAGTTATTAAACTGCTTATATCCTTTGATTCAGTAATACCACTACTAGGTTTTTTTCCAAAAATGATTAGGGAAAAAGGAAAAGAACTGTTGTATTCTAAAATATTTATATCTCTTTGAGGTGGCAAAGACCTGGGAATTGCAGAGATGCCCATCAACTGGGGAATGGCTGAACAAGTTGTGGTATATGATTATAATGAAATGCCATTGTGCTATAAGAAATCATGAACTTGATGATCTTAGATAAACATGGATAGACTTGCATGAAATAATAAAGAGTGAAATGAGCAGAACCAAGAGAATGTTGTATACAGTAACAGCAATATTGTTCTAAGAACAACTTTGAGCAAATAAGTCATTTTTACTATTATAAATAATCAAACGAACTACAAAGGACCTATGAAGGAAGACATCTGCATCCAGAGAAAGAATTGATAAATAGAAGTATGTATAGAATTATTTTACACACACACATGCGTGCGTGTGTGTGTGTATATGTGTGTCTAATGGTAGCCATCTCTAGGGTGTGGGAGGAAAGGGAAGAAAAAAGGGGGGGAAGTTACATGATAACTTTATTATATATTTAAAAGGAATAACAAGTTGTACATAATAGATGTGAAGTTTTATGTGTAGTCATTTTTTCTATTCTGCTGTGTTATGGAAATGCTTATTTTATTTCTTAAGTTCAGAATAAAATTAATAAAAATTTAAAAATATTATGATGTAGTTAAAGTATTATCATTAATCCAAAACAAAAAGAAAATATCCATTCCATGTATCAATATACATTTATAAAGAAGGGCATGCTGAGGGAAATATAGTTAGTCTTTCACAACATGACTATTATGGAAGTGTTTTGCATGACTACACATGTATAGCTGTATTGAGTTGCTTGCCTTCTCAATGAGGGTGGGTGGGGTGGGAGGAAGGGAGAGAATTTGGAACTCAAATTTTTAAAAAACGAATGTTAAAAATTGTTTTTACACGCAACTGGGAAATAAGATATACAGGCAATGAAATATAGAGATCAATCCAGGCAAATTGAAGGGGAATGGAATAAGAGAAGGGAGGGCAGATTGAGGGAAGGGATATTCAGAAAGCATGCCATCTTGGGGTGGGGGGGAGGGGAGAGACGGGGAGAACATTTGGAACTCAAAATCTTGTGGAAGTGAATGTTGAAAACTAAAAATAAATTAATTTAAAAAAAGACATGCTGCTAACACTACCACCAACAAAAAAGACTAGTGAATCTTTCTAGTAGGTACCTTCTCTCCCACACTTTCCCTCCTTTCTTAGGCTCCCTGCCTTTCCCTCCCTTCTATTTTTTCTTTTACTCTGAGAGACAGTTTATGATAGTGGAAAGAACATTAAACATGGAGTTGAGAGACCTGGTTTTTAAATCCTAACTCGTGTACATTACCAGTTGTGTGACTATGGACAAGTAAGTCATTTAATGCCTCAAAACCTTAGTTTCCTCATCTCTAAAGTTTGAAACACTGGTTGGATTACTTAATAAGATTATTGTGAGTGAAGTGCTTTGTACATCTGAAAGTGCCATTTGAGCATTATCTATCATGTGAATCCAGTTCTGAGCTATGTAGACGTAAGCTTAGGCCTCATGGTCCTCATATTTGCCAAATTAAAAGTTTTCTTCCCTGTGTTGAAAAGGGAGAGATGTGACAGTATTTAATCTTTTCATTGATTAGAAAGAAAAAAAAACCACCCATTCAAATGAATTTATGCATGGTTCAGTCGTTTTTCAGTCCTGTCCAGCTCTTCATGACTTCATATGGTGTTTTCTTGACAAAGATACTGGAGTGGTTTGCCATTTCCTTCTTCAGCTCATTTTATAGATGAGTAATTGCTTTTAAGCAATTAAGCATGTCTCCGCCTACAGGACATGAAAATGAGCAGGGAAATGAAAATTACAGTAAAAACCATAGCTATGGATTCCAGATGTACAGTGCTAATTATGTTGGCCTTGTAGGCAGTTAAAGGTACCACAAAGATGTTTTGGCAAAATAGGGATTGATAGGGACAGGATATTCTCGTTACTTGGGGCTCCTCCCTGTTAGGGGAGGAGACATTGAATTTAACATCGATGTAAAAGTACCATAAGCCACTTGTCTTTCTAAGTAAAATAGATATATCATGCTTCTCGTTAGTAGAAACCTTTTAGACTCCAGATGTCCCAGTGATAAGGTTTCTATGTTTGATACTGGATTCTAAGGACAAAAGAAACCTTTCCACACTATGCTTCCTTATTCCTATGTTTATAGGAAGAGGAGAGAGAAAACATCACCTTTCTCCGGCAAGTGATGGTGAGTGTGTGTAACTCCTTTTGGGCTAGAAGAAATAAGAAAAAATCCTATGTAAAAATTAAGGGCTCAGTCCTCACCTCAAAAGACTTCAACAATTATGCTATCATCAAAAGCTAGGTTAGCCTGGAGTCCATGAGAGGACTGTAGGCTCACTAGGTTACTGACTCCCCATTCCTGAAACACCCATGCAAACTCATCTGGGGTAAGTCACATCTGAGATGGAAAAATCATTGAGATCCAGGATGAAAAATGCAACCTGCTTCCATAAAGAGAACTAACAAGCCCTGTGTGCAGATTGAAGCATAATCTTTTTCTTTATTTATTTTTCTTAGTTTATTTTTCCTCCAACATGGCTAATATAGAAATGTTTTACATAATTTCATAGATAGAATGGGTATCATTTCTTGCTTTCTCAATGGGTGGGGTGGGGTGGGGTGGGGGAAGGATAGAATTTGGAACTGAAAATAAAAATAAAGAAATTTTTAAAAGATAAACCACTGGGGAAGGGTTGCAAAGAACCCTAAAGATACCTCTCATTCTCATTGCAAAAAAGAAAGATAAAAGAAAAGCTATAGGAAAGCCACAGAGGTTAAAAAATGGATGCTATCACCTCAAGAACAGGTGGAGTAGAATAAGTAGGTTCTTATGTGAATGGTAGTGAGGAGTATTAAAGCAGGAGAATAATCTTGTTTTATAAAGTACTCTCTACCTAAAAGGTATAGAATGCTGTTATCTCAAATGCATTTAATTATACTCCAACTTGTACTGTTGTAGTGATTAGCATGTTCCACCCTCCCCCCCACCATACTCTTGCAAACATGATTGTAAACTCCCTGGAGACAAGAGAACCTTTATATCCTCATGCCTTAAACACAATTATTTAAATAGATTTTTTAAAAATTATGTTTTTATTGATAATCTTGTTTCTTAAATTAACCTACCTATCCCAAGTATCCCTCCTACTACCCCTCCCAGAGAGCCATCCCATATAACAAACAGTATTTTTTTAGAAAGGAAAAAAAAAAACATCGCTACTGATCAATACACAGAAAAAAATCCAAAAACATGTATGATGTGTAACACCTGTGGACCTCCCACCTCCACGAAGGGTTGGGTTGGGGCTTTTTCTCCTATCTCTTCATCTGAGTCCTGCTTGATCTTTTTAATTTTGTTACATTTACTTCTTACTTTCCGTTTACATTGTTGTAGTTATGTATATTATTTTCTTGGTTCGTGGCTCTGGATCAGTTCATATAAATCTTTCTGTGTTTCACTCTGTGTTCATCTCACATCATTTCTTACAGCACAGTAATATTCCATTACATTCATGTAACCCCACTTTGTCTAGCCGTTCCCCAATTGATGGGCATCTACTTTGTTTCCACTTCTTAGCTATAACAAAACTTGCTGCTTAATATTTTGGAGTATAAGGGGTCTTTATTCTTATCAGTGACTTCCTTGCAGTATAAGCCTAGTAAGGAAGTCTAGTTCAAAGTATAGACATTTTAGTCACTATTTGCGTAATTCCAAAATGCTAAACTGTATTTTATTACTTCATTCAGTGTCTCATGTTTTAAGAGGCATGGGTAGTAGGCATTTATTATTATCATTGTGAATTTAAGCAACCTCATTAGGAAATTAATGAGCAGTAAGAATTTTGCAAAGGTACACTTTTACATCTTTTTAATCAATATATGTACTTCGTACTATTTAATGTATTTTTTCACTATTTCATATACACATTTTCAGTATACATACTTAGTAATAAAAGTGTTACATAATGTATATTAGCAGGAATGTATAGTATGTGCCATGTCCCTATTATTAAACATTTATATTGTTTCTAATTTCTAAGTGTTATAAAGAGGACTAATATTCATCTGTTCCTATATTACTCCATTCTTCCTGTTCCTTTCTTTTCACTCCTCCTTTAGGGTATTTCCCAGAAAGGAAAGAGGCAGTTCAGGGAATCAACTAGAGATCTGGTCTTGGAGTCAGGAAGACCCAGGGTAAAATCTAGCCTCAGACATATTGGTTGTGTGACCCTGAGTAAGTCACTTAATGTCCCATTGCTCCAGATAAGAGGTGTCCTATAATTAGCATGAACAAGATTAAAATTTAATTGGGAAATATTTAGCAAAATAAAAATATAAATAAAACATAGATTATGTTACATTTTAAAATAAAGTCAGAATGTAGCAGGGACTCTATGTATGGATTAGTGGCCTCTTTTATTTGAGTTAGAATCCAGGCAACTTTCTAAAACAATAAGTTACTGACCTGCATTAATAGAAGGGTTTTCCTCACTGGAATTCACTACACCAATGAAATTGAAATTCTAGACCAAAAGATGATATTCCCCTCCAAATGGGAAAAATAAACTGGACCAGCAGCTTCATAGCTCTCATTCCATGTTACTGGATTGCTCTCCAGAAAGCTAAAGGCCAATTAACATTGCCACCAGTAGAATATACTTGTTTTCCTGCTTTGGGGTTTCATAATTGTTTTTGCCAGTTTAACAAACAAAAGCTTTCCAAATTTTCTTACTTTAATTTGTTTGTAATTAATTGCTAAGTAGGACTGCATTTTTGCTATGTTGACATTTTTACTATCTTTTATTTCTTCATATAAGTAAACTCTGTGCCAATCTGGTTTATGTTCTCATTGCTGCTAACTACAGAGAAAAATTAAGCAGCAGTCTAAGGGAAAACTTTTTTTAATGTTTGAAACCACCATACTGCTTCTTTTTTCCATCATAGATCAGGGAAAGGAAATAGAAAGATTTTTAATTTTACAAACTATTGCATATGGATGTTTGCTGAGTTTCTCCTCCCATTTTTAGCTGCAAAGAACAAGAAGAAAGACTCGGAGGGAAAAGCAGAACAGATTGCAGGATCTGTGAAAGTTGTCAAGCATAAAATATGCTAGAAAGTGTTCACAGCTCTCCTTGTTAGCAAGGTAGAAATAACAGGACTTATCAACTGATTGGATATCGGGGATGGGGGTAGTAAGAGAGTGAGGAGTCTAAGATGACACCTAGGTTGTAGGCCTGGGTGATTAGAAGAATGGTGGTAACCTTGATAGTAACTGGGAAGTTAGGAAGATGGGACTTCTTGGAGGGGAAAGATAATGAGTCCAGTTTTGGACATGTTGAATTTAGGATGTGTGTGAGACATCTAGTTCGAGATGTCCAATGGGCAATTGGAGACACAAGAGGTTAGTTGAAATAGATTTGAGAATCTTCTGCATAGAGGTGATAGTTGCAACTATGGGAGCCAATGAGCTCACCACATAAAATAGTGTAGAGAGCCCAGGGGAGTCTTGGGAGACGCCCAGCGTTAGTTGAGATGACCTGGATGAAGATCCAGCAAAGGAGACCAGGAAGTTCCTGAAGTAGTCAGAGAGACACCACATATAGGAGGCTTTTAAATAGTTATCCTGAAAGTTCTTTCACACAACTGAAATATTGATATAATATTGACTCCTGGTTAATGGAAATTTTGTTGAATGTTGAATTAGATTCTGATTTTGATTAAAAAAAAAAGAAATTTGACTTAATGGTCTTATAATATGTATGAACCCCACTACAATGCTGTAAACCCAAAGTGTCCAACATGTGGACTATGAACCAGAAGTAGTACAACCTGATCCTGTCACTTTTTAAGCAGGAAAAAAAAAAAAGTTAATTAGATAGCATTCATGAGGCCACTAGGGTCTATCCACATGAAATTTCTGCTTTTGTGGCCAAACTCCTCTGGCAATGTTTAGATTCATCTGGCTCTGAAAATAGATTTTCTTTCATGAAACTACAGAAATCAAAGCCGTGGCACAATAAGAAGTCATTATTGAGAACTGTATTCTCAATTAGTTTGAGAATTAGTTCATTAGTTTGATATCAAATACCAATATTCTTCCTGACTTGATCAAAATTGATCATTGTTGAACACTAGGCATACACATTAATAATCTTGATCAAACTGTTTTTGGACTTTCTTGTCCATATTTTTAAAATTAATAATTTTGAATTACTAATAGACCATATAGATCATCATTATCATCTTTTAAAATGTTACCTATTTTGTGATGGCAAAGAATTCGAAATTGAGAGGATGCCCATCAGTTGGGGAATGGCTGAACAAGTTATGGCATATGAATGTAATTGAATACTATTGTTCCATAAGAAATGATGAGCAGGCGGATTTCAGAACAACCTGAAAGACTTGCATGAACTGATGCTGAGTGAAGTGAGCAGAACCAGGAGAACATTGTACACAGTAACAGCAACATTGTGGGATGACCAACTTTGATAGACTTAGCTCTTCTCAGCAATGCAATGATCTAAGACAACTCCAAAAGGCTCATGATGGAAAATGCTATCCATACCCAGAGAAAGAACTATGGAGTCTGAATGCAGATCGAAGCATACTTTTCACTTTTTTTGTTTGTTTTTCTTTCTCATGGTTTTTCCCTTTTGTTCTGATTCTTCTTTCACAACATGATGTGGAAATATGTTTAATATGATTCTACTTGTAAAGCCTGTATCAGATTGCTTGTCATCTTCAGGAGGGGGGAGTAGAGGGAGGGGGAATATTTAGAACTCAAAATCTTTTAAAAGTGAGTGTTGAAAACTAAAAATAAATTAATCTTAAAAAAAGTTGCCTAAAAGCACCAATTTCGCCATGTGGCTCCTTACTGAAAAAAATGGACATCCTTGCAGTTTAAGTGAAAGTGAACAGATTTATACAATTCATCAAACTTGTAATAATAGTGAATAAAATGGATAATAGGGTAGAAGCACTGTTGTCAAATTAATTCATTATAAAAATATTGGTGCTGCACTGTTCCTGTGATTTCACAGTAACAATAACAAAGATATACACTGAAACAGATTTTGATATTCTGAAGTATGAGAAACATTATTTATTGTATTACTACAGATTCAAAATAGAACATAAACTGAAAGAAACATTATTGAAATTAAAATAAAACCCTACTTCCCCAACATCCCTCCCCAAAATGAATGCAGTATTTTAGAGGTATATAGCCAGAATTACAACAAATAGATCTTGTGATGTTCATCATTATCTTTCATTAAAGATAGAACTTATTTCAAACTGTCTATCAGAAGTGCCTTGAATTTTTCTGCATTGCATTCCATCATGATTGAAACTTTGTTTTTCTTCGGAAGCTTATCATTAATATCCAAAACCATCATTCCTCGGGCGTGGAAGCCTCCCAGTTCCACAGTTACAGCACAATCTATTGCTTTAGTGATAAAGTCCTCATCAATGGCAGCTGCTATGGCAAAGCAATCAGAAGGCACATAGCCTGGTGTCCAGAACAGTGTTGTGGACTTCTGTACACGTTTCTTCAAATAGGTCACAGTATAAGCATTGATTTCTTTCAAAAATCTAGCTTTTTTACTATTTTGTGAAGTCCATTGCTCATAAAATTCCTAGAGAACCAGAAGAGAAGATGCTATAAATATATATTATGCATGTATTTAAATATATATGTGTGTTTATATGATTTATCTAGCTTTTTCTTACACAATTTTTCTTCTTGTTTAAGAAATGTAATATTTATTCCAAACATTTGTAGATATTTGTTTGAGAACTGTAAAGTAGTATTCATAAACTTGACTTTAAAAAAACTTTCTGATAGTAACTTTTTATATTTCCTTTTTCTGCTTAGACTAGTGCTATGATGGCTAAATTCAATCTGCAATCAAAAAATCTATGATATCAAAATCCCCCAGACTAGCACTTCTGTATGATTCTGCTGGCAAAGAAAAAAATGTCATTTAGGAATAACAACAATCTTGTCACTTTTTGTTGTTGTAATACAGTCATTTCAGTTGTGTCTGACTCTTCATGAGCCCACTTGGGGTTTTCTTGGCAAAAATACTGGAGTGGTTTGTCATTTTCTTCTTCAGCTCATTTTACAGATGAGGAAACTGAGGCAAATGGGGCTAAGTGACTTGCCCAGGATCATACAGCTTGTGTCTGGGACCACATTTGAACTTAGGTCTTCCTGACTCCAAGACTAGTGCTCTAGCCACTGTTCCACCTAGCTGCCCCAAGTCTTAGACATAAAGCTTTCATTTGTATCATGGGTCTCAAAGTATTCTATTTAGGAATAAGAGGATTAAAATGAT
Organism: Vombatus ursinus; assembly: GCF_900497805.2. NCBI lineage: Eukaryota > Metazoa > Chordata > Mammalia > Diprotodontia > Vombatidae > Vombatus > Vombatus ursinus. The sequence continues at coordinate 4,907,054 of NW_020951369.1, read as the reverse complement.
AGTAGCAAAATGTAAGTTTTTTTACGTGTGACAACCATAGTGTTCTCCTGTTAGATAATAGAGGGGGGAAATGGCCTAAAACAAACTCAAGCCAGGAAAAAAATAAGTTCAGACATTCAAAAAAAACCTAACAGGACAAATAAAGATAGAAAGGAAAGGATCCTGGGAAGAGAAAGAAGAGTATAAATAAAAAGGGAAATAGGATTTTTCCAGGTCTTTTTCCTTAGCTAACCCTATACTTAACTATATCTCTCCTTTTACCTCCAGTGAATTACCATGGGGATCAATCTGTTAATAATTTTTTTTTAAAAGTAGCATCTTGGGGCAGCTAGGTGGCGCAATGGATAGAGCTCTGGCCTTGGAGTGAGAAGGACCTGAGTTCAAATCTATCCTCAGACACTTGACACTTACTAGCTGTGTGACCCTTGGCAAGTCACTTAACCCCGATTGCCTCATCAAAAAAAAAAAGGAGCAGCTTATTTGGCTTAAGGAGGGAATACTATGCACACTCAATTGGGATGGAAATCTATCTCACCCTACAGGAAAATATTGGGGAAGGGGATGGGGGGGATGATAAAGAGGAGGGCAGATTGGGGGAGGGGGTAATCAGAAGCAAACACTTCTGAGGAGGGACAGGGTCAAAAGAGAGAATGGAATCAATTGGGGGGCAGGATAGGATGAAGGGAAGTATAGTTAGTTTTCCACAACATAACTACTATGGAAGTGTTTTGCATGACTACATATATATAACCTGTATTGAGTTGCTTGCCTTCTTAATGAGGGTGGATGGGGAGGGAGGAAGGGAGAAAATTTGAAACACAAAGTTTTAAAAACAAATGTTAAAAATTGTTTTCACATACAACTGGGAAATAAGATATACAGGCAATGGGGTATAGAAAGCTATCCTGCCCTACAGGAAAATATAAGGAGAAGGGGAGAAGAGAAGGGAGGGATAGAAGAGAGAGCAGATTAAGGGAAGGGATATTCAGAATGCACGCCATCTTGGGGTGGGGAGAGGGACGAGATGGGGAGAAAATTGGAACTCAAAATCTTGTGGAAGTGAATGTTGAAAACTAAAAATAAATTAACAGCAACAAAAAAAAAGTAGCATCTTACCCAAGGCAATGTATACATGCATACAAATTCCCAAGTCGCAATGTAAGTAGGGCAGATGTACTCATTTAAGACAATGTAAGCTGCTTCTGGATCTGCTGCAAAATTGAATTCTGAACATACATCCGTATTCCCTCTAGCTAAAAAAAATTAAAATCTACAGTATAAATTATAATTTTTATAATTTCCTTTTCATCTACATAATTGTTCTCTCAACATTTAAAATGCAATCAGTTAACTCAATGTATTTCACAATCCATAGAATAAAAGATCAATAGATATTTAAAAATACAGTTAGGTAAATATGCTGCTAAGTTCATTTCCCCTTCATTGTCCAACCCCCACCCCTACCCTCTCTGCTTTTTCTGGGATGTAAAAACTAACATGTTAACACCTTGCACTATTTTAGAAACCTTAAGCTATTTTAAAAAATAGAAATCTTATGTCCATTACTTTGGTGGATAGCAATATGATGAGGACTCTAAAAATATTCATTGGCAATTAAAAATCTTAATTCACAGTCCACTTTCTAGGAAGTTCTCCTCATTTAATCCCACCCATTCTTCACCTGCCAACAGGATACCTGATTCAATCCCTTCATTCTCAATAATCTGTATGGTTTGTTTATTTGAAAATATTTTTGAGTTTAATGCATTTGTGTGTTTTGTCTTCCTTGTTCAACGCTGTATTTCAGTAACTATTTCTATTCCTTAATAATAAAAATAGCTAGCATTAACATAAGGCCTCTAGGTGGCACAGTGGATGGAATGCTGGGACTGGAGTCAGGAAAACCTGACTCAAATGTGACCTCAGATACTTACTAGCTGTGTGACCCTGGGCAAGTCACTTAACCCTGTTTGCCTCAGTTTCATCATCTGTAAAATAAGCTGGAAAAGGAAATGGCAAGCCATTTACTCAAGCATCTTTGCCAAGAAAACCCAAGAGGGGATCATGAAGAATCAGACACGTCTGAACAAGAAAAATCATTTATGTAGCACTTAGCACAGTGCCTGGCAATGATAGTTGATTGACTAATAAAGTACTTTAAATTTTGCAAAGCACTTTACAAATGTTATTTTAATTCTTACAACTACTTTGGGAGGTTGGTGCTATCATTATCTCTATTTTATAGATGAGTATACTGAGCCTGAGAGAAGTTAAGTGACTTACTCAGGGTCACACACTAATAAGTGTCAGAGGCTAGATTTGAATTCAGATCTTCCTGATTCTAAGTCCCTCTCCTGATGCTTACCTGCCTCTGTAATAAATGCACTTGAGTACCTATTACTTTACTATGTACTCTTTGTGTATTCCATTAATAATTGTTGACAACTGGAAGACAATAATACTTGAATGTACTTACAATTCATATTTCCTCCCATTATGAACAGATTTTTAATTTTCTTTGGAAAGCTTGGGTCTATTTTCACAGCCAGAGCTAGATTGGTCAAAGGGGCAGTGGCTACCAGAGTTACCTACAAAAAAAACTGATGGTGATTAAAAAAAAAAGCAAGAAAATGAACAAACAAGACAGAGTGCCCAATTATACTTTGAGGTATGATTGTTTTTGGCTAAAATTTCTACTTAAGAGACTTTTAAGATCTCTTCAAGGATTCAAGTAGTGATGACCTACTGGAATGAGGTAGGGGAAAAAAAACATCACATATATGATCCAAGATAGTGAGGGATAGAGGAAGAGCATGTACTGTGACATGACCACCTGGCCAGGTAGTTGACTAATCATTCTGATCATTGCAGGCACTGCATGTTCTTCTTGGATTTTGTCCAGTCCTGGAGCATCTGGGTCAGGAATATCGCCCAAGCCATCTTTTCCAAAATAACTATCACTTTTCATATTATTAAGGAATGGGGAAGAAGCACCTTGATAAACTGGAATCTGAAATTAATGGAAAATAAAAACAACAATAATGATAACAATAACAGGATAGTGGTCACAATTCCTAAACTGTTAATAACAAATAATAGTCATCAAGCAGTATCCTGGTTCCCTTATAACTTATAACTCAAATGTGATGCATGGTACTTTGTATCTCATGTGTTTATCAAATTCTAATTTGTGTTCTTGCCTTGGAATCTCCCCTTGGTAGATGATAATTCCTTCAAGGCAGCAGCTCCTGTGTCTAATTCATTTTTCTATCCCATAACACCTGGTACAGTATCTTGCATGAAGTAGGCATTTCTCCTTTGGAATTGAGAAGAATTGCTTAAATTGGGTATTAGTTATTGGAGTAGATAAGTCTCAAAACCAATTGGTTTGCATGTCACTTGGTTCAACACTGCTCCCTTCTCCACTCCCAAATCTTCTAATTAATAAGGACAAAAAATGGACAAATTTCATCTCTACTCCCAAATCAGCTAATTGAAAAGCACAAAAAATGGACAAATGGGAGTTAGAATAAACTATAAATCTCAATTCAACAAAGAGATAATTAGCACCCAGATAATCTAAAGATTTTTTTTGGAGGGGGTATGAGGCAATTGGGGTTAAGTGACTTACCCAAAGTCACACAGCTAGTAAATGTTATGTGTCTGAGGCCAGATTTGAACTCAGCTCCTCCTGACTCTAGCTGCCCCTGGGTTTTGATTTTTCACAGAGATTAACATGAACCTGAATTCTTAAGCATTTTTTAGATATCATCTAAATGAACAGAACTTTGATAAAGCATCGTTCGGGATGAAAACAGTCAACGCCGGAATTAGGATGTCTGTGGGAAGGCAGACACCCTCATACAGTAGGTATGGGAATTGGTCCAATCCTTCTGGAAAACAAATTGGAATTATGTGAGAAAACCCACTAAATTTAATTTCCTTTGCCAATGGTCACACCATTACTGGGTATAATCTGGGAATATATGTCCACAAAGAGATCAGAGGCAGAAAGAAAAGCACCATCTATTTCAAAAGAGACATAATAGCTGCATATGGTTACCAAAACAACAACAACCTGGAAACAAAGTTGGTACCCATTTGACTGGAGGAGTGGCTGAACAAATTGTGGCATATGAATGAAATGGAATATTACATTCTAGCAAATAATTTCAGAAATGACAAGAATTCAGAGAAACATAAGATTTTCATGACCTAATGCAGAGTGAAACAGAACAATATATACCATGACAGAAAAGAAGTTAAGAATGGGAGCATCTCTGCAGAAAATGGAGATCCCGAAACATGCCAGCTTCAGAAAACCAAAAGTGGTGAAAAGGCCCAGTGAATTATGTAAAATTTCATTATCTTAGGACTTCTGATGATTATATAATTTAAATTCTCCCTTTTTTAGAGCCAGATTTTATAAAAACACAGAATTTTGTTCTCCTCTGCCATTGGTGACCTTGGATACTGCCATTTCAGAAGAGTAGTAGAAATGGAAACACCCCTCCCAACTGTGCAAAAACAATTGAGTTAGGACTAGTTCTAGCAGACTAGGAATTTTGCAGAAGAGTTTATCTATGTAAAGAGAGATTCCACAAAAACTTTCAGAGCTTTGCCTAAACCCAGAATCATTTTATTTGTCCTTATGGGTTGTATAACAAACAGGTGTTAAACCATTGGGTGGCACCTATGGAGTCCCCTACAATGAATGAGCTGATTCCTAGACAGAACTCAATTTCAAATAAAAAGTGCTGCTTTGGCCTAGGTGAGTGATCAAATTCATGATTTGGGGAGCTCCCCATCCACCTGACCTGCTTTGCTATTGGGGTCTTGCCCTGCTGTGAGAAACTTAACCTTCCTCTCACTTATCTTTTCTATCAGTTTAATAAAATTCTTTTTCCTGCTAAATCATGGCTCTCATTACCATAGTGTTCCCCATGATCTGTGAACCTAGACCCTCTTCTCTCTTCTGGTCACAATGGTAAGTGGATATCTTCTCCAAAAAGGTAAGTAGCAAGTGGAGAGATGGGCCAGGAGCTGAGTCGGCTACAAGGGGCAAGGAAAGAGTCTTTAAAAAAACAAACAAAAAAGAACTGGGGAAATCTCAGCATGTTGAAGAAAAAGCTAAAATTGAGAGGGAATGATTGCTGGAGCAAAGTCCTGGAAAGGGTGCAAATAGAGGAGTTTGTGAGGGAAAGATAGGTGATGATGTTCAGAAACTATAAGGAATGGAGGAAGTGAGTTGAGAGAGCTTAAGTCAAATAACCTCAAATCTTTTTCGTGAAGTAGGGTTAGTTCAACTGTGGTGGGGCAAGGAGGGAGGTTGGGAGAGACTGGAACGAATCCATCTCACACAATTTGGATGGTAAATATGAAACTACACACAATCAGAAATCATGCCTACAAGACTACTGTGTGTAATCTATTAGAGAAAACCCATAGATAAAAAAAAATAGAGAGTTAATTCTTTTTGTGGTACCAAGTAAATGGAAACTCAGTGGGTACCCATCAATCAGGGAATGACTGAGCAAATCATGGCATGCGAATGTGATGGAATACTATTATGCTGTAAGAAATGAAGCAAGCGGTTCTAGAGAAACCAGGAGACTTGTGTAAAGAAGTGAGCAGGAGAACAACTTCAAAATTCTTAGGAACTCTGATCCACACAATGACCAATGACCAATCATGATTCAAGAGGGCTCATGATGAAACATGCTCCCCAACTCCTGACAGAGAAGTGTGATGGAGTTCAGGTGCAAATTGAGACAGGTTTTCTTTGGACATGGCCAGTTTGGAAATTTGTTTTGATTGACTTTGCACATTTGTTGTAAGTGTTTTGTTTTTCTTTTTCAGTGTGCATAGGGGAGATGAAAGGGAGCAAAGGTGGATTTTCAGTAAGTGAAAATTTTTTTTTTAATTATTAGGGATAAAGTTCAATCATTTGTAATACTTGCAAGGCAAATTCATTACCTGTAAGCTGTTACACTTCTGTAACACCCGAAGGACATTTTTACACACGTTTTCTACTGAAGTATTCCCAAAACAGCAAGTGATCCCCAGAACTTCCACATTGGGTGCTTCCAGAGCCATCATTAAGGCAACAGCATCATCCACTCCAGCATCCACATCAATCACCAGTAACTTCTTTTCCATTGCTGATATTTCTACCAAAATAAAATAGAGGCATAGGATAAATGTCAATGCAATGAAATCATTACATGTTTATGAAGAAAACGTCAGTGTTTGATGTTTTAATGACATATCTTATTTAAGTTTTAATGGAGAATGAATCTCATTTCAGACACTGTGATCCAGGCTAAATCATTTCTCCTTTCAGGGTCTCAGTTTCCTCATGTGTAAAATAAGGATAATAATACTTGCACTACTCATGTTACAGAGCTATTGTTAGGAAAGAGCTTTTCAAACCTTAAAAATATAATGTAAAAGGACAGCTAGTTGGTGCAGTAGGTAGAGCTCTGGCCTTGGAGTCAGGAAGACCTGAGTTCAAATCTGGCCTCAGATACTTGACACTTACTAGCTGTGTGACCTTGGCAAGTCACCTAACCCCAGTTGCCTCAGCAAAAAGCAATAATAACAACAATAATAATAATGTAAATGTGAGATGTAATAATTATTGCTATCTCATTCTACTTCTCTTTTTTTTTCCCATGGAGTTCAGATGGCAATGATCTAAAGACAAGCAACTATCTTCTTATCATTCTTTTATATTTCATATTGTGAAGGATGTTGTTCATATGGATAAGATGATAGTGTTTTATAATTGAAAATTATTAAGTTCACCTCTTTAGAATCACTGCAGGCATCTTCAGGACAATTTAGAAATTAGCATTATTATATTATTATTATTGGTATAAGGAGTACCTGCAATAATGCAAATTGAAACTCATCCACGCCTGCTTGTCCTGTGTAACTCTTGTCCATATCCTCCCAAAAGTTTGATACAGGAGGCCCCGACATGCTGGAGGCTTTCCTCATTTTTTTCTGACATTTTAAGGATGCTAGTGGAGTACTCAGACTATCCACCTGTTCTCCCCTACTTTCACCACAATACCAGCTTATTTTCTCTTTTTGTCATACTATTTTTCGATGACATCCTTTTCTCTCATTCTTCAAAGTCACAAAGTCACAAAGTTGCAGCCTGCTTACACCCACCATTCAGGGGAAGTGGTGTTTTAGGTCTCAATGCCATACAGCAACCCAGATGTAAAGTTTATATTGAAATGATGGGCCTTTGCCATTATCCATTATGAGAAGCTTGGAGGCCAGTGAAAGTGCTTCTCAGTTTGCTGAAAACAATCCAGCTTATTTTCTTCCTCCTTTTCAACTCTGGGCCCATCTCATTGTCAGTCTTTATTGTCTGTCCCAGTTATATGTACTATTAGACACGTTCTATGAAGGGTCCTCTTGAAATCTGAACACTAGATCTCCATCATTCATTTGGTCTTTCCTCTGTGCATGGGCAAGCCAAAGTCCTTTAAGTGATCACAGATCTCTTCTAGGAGGCTCTGCCAAGTCTTGGGATTTGATGTAATGTCATGTCATCAGTAAACAGAAGCACCTGCATGGCCTCAATCTGACTTGGATGGACCCTGTGCTGGTTCTCTTACATCATAGTAGTGAATACTTTTTTTTTTTGAGCATACAACTTCCTAGTTTATGCCTCAACTGATGTTTATTATCAAAGGGTCATTGAACAAGGTTATTCCTATTATTCTGTCTCCAAAGGAATCTTGAATGATTTTGATAAATGAATGGGAGACATTTTGTTGTAAAAGAGCCCATAAGGCTTTCCATAATCAACAAGTATTAAGCATAATAAGATATTATATTCTAGGGGGAAGCTAGGTGGCAAAGTGGATAGAGCACTAGCTCTGGAGTCAGGAGGATCTGAGTTCAAATCCGGCCTCAGACACATAACACTCATTAGCTGTGTGACTCTGGGTAAGTCACTTAACCCCAATTGCCTCACCAAAAAAAAAAAAATTATATTCTATACATCTTTTTTTTTTTTGCTGATATGGTGGTATATTTAGAGAATCCTAGAGAATCATAAAAAGTTACTTGAATTAAATAAATTTAGCAAAGTTACATGATGTAAAATAAACCCCTACAATCACTGACATCTCTATATATTACTAACAAAGCTTAACAGCAAGAGAGAGAAATTCCATTTAAAATTACTGTAGACATTACGAAATATTTGTAAGTTTACCTGCCAAAACACCAGGAACTATATGAACACAATTACACTTTTCACACAAATAAAGTCATATCTAAATAATCAGAAAAATATGGGAAAATATCATTTGCTCATGGGTAGGCAAAGCTAATATAATAAAGAATGACAATTCTACCTAAATTTACTTATTCAGTACCATACCAATCAAACTACCAAAAAACTACTTTATGGAGCTAGAAAAATTAAAAATTCATCAAGAATTTTTAAGTCATAAAGTCCAGAGTATCAAGGGAACTAATGAAAAGAAATGCCAAGGGAAGGTGGCCTAACTGTACCAGATCTTAAATTGTATTATAAAGCAGCAATCATCAGAACTACTTGGTATTGGCTAAGAAATAGAGTGGTGGATTAGTGGAATAGGTTAGGTATGCAAAACACAGTAGTCAATGACTATAGTAAACTACTGTCTGATAAATCCAAAGACCCCAGCTTCTGGGATAAGGACTCATTATTTAACAAAAACTGCTGGGAAGACTGGAAAAACAGATAGCAGAAACTGGGCACAGATCAACATCTTAGACCCTATACCAAGATAGGGTCAAAATGGGTACAGGATTTAGATATAAAGACTGATACTATAAGCAAACTAGGGGAGCAAGGAATATCTTACCTTTCAGATTTATGGAAAAGGGAAGAATTTATGACCAAACAAGAGGTAGAGAACATTATGAAATGCAAAATGGATTAATTTTGATTAAAACTTTCTATACAAAGTCAATGCAGCCATGATTAGGAGGGAAACAAAAAACTGGGAAAGATTTTTTGTGTCTGATAAAGGCCTCGTTTCTAAAATACAAATTATTATACAAGTCACTCCCCAATTGATAAATGGGGAAAGGATATGAACAGGCAGTTTTCAGAGGAAGAAACTAAAGATATCTATAGTCATATGAAAAAAATGTTCTAAATCACTATTGATTACAGAAATGCAAATCAAAACAACTGAGGTACATCACACCTATCCCACAGGTACAAAAATATATTTATAGCAGCTCTTTCTGTGCTAGCAAAGAACTGGAAATTGAGGGGATGCCCATCAATTGGGGAAATGGATGAACAAGTTGTGGTATGTGAATGTAATGGAATACTGTTGTGCTATAAGAAATGAGCAGGCAGACTTCAGAAAATCCTAGACTTACATGAACTGATGCTGAGTGAAAGCAGGAGAACATTGTACATAGTAACAACCAAATTGTGCTATGACTGACTTTAATAGATTCTTGCATTGCTGTAAAGAGCCAAGTCTAAGACCACTACAAAAGTCTCATGATGGAAAATGCTATACACACTCAGAGAAAGAACTATGGCATCCGAATGCAGATGGAAGCATACTATTTTCTCCTTTTCCTTTTTTTTTTCTTGCTTCATTCTGATGGTTCCTCCCATTAGTTCTAATTGTTCTTTAGATCATGACTAATGGGAAAATATGCTTACTATGAATGGGCAAGTAAAGCCTAGATCAGATTGCATGCCATCTTGGGTGGCAGAGAGAGGAAAGAAGGGGAGAAAATTTAAAACTCAAAAAATCTTATGGAAGTGAATGCTGAAAACTAAAAATAAGTTTAAAAAAAAAATCACAAGTCCAATTATCTCTTCTAAAGAATCAAAAGATAAGAGACCTCAGAAACCATCTAACCCAATTCTGGTTTTTTCTTTTTATATATATATAGATAGATAGATAGATAGAAAGAAAATGGAGAATTCAGAGAGTGGTTTGCCTATGAGGACAAAAGGAATAAATAATAGAACTTGGATTTGAAACCCAATGTTGGGATGCCAAACCTGGAGCTCTTCATGCTGCCTCCACTTTGCAGGACTCCTCCCCTCCCCCCCCAAAAGCCCCACACCAATTACTGTCTGAGACTCCCTTCCCTGAGCCCTGTCCCATCTAAAAACAAAGTCTGATATCACAGTAACTTCACCCTCCCCAACCATTTACAGAAGACAAAGGCAACGCACCTTTGATACATCCAAGGTTTACTTCTCTTTAAGAGGAATTAAGGCAGATCTGTACAACTTGGCAGTAGATAGAGACCAGAATTAAAATAGGTTAAACTTCTTCAGGCTTCACAGGGAAGGTTTTTGGCAGCTCACGTGGAGGGCTGCCACACAGTGAGGAAGGGACAGAAGCCCTCACATTGTTGCTACTCATGGCATAACGGGCATCAGCTGTGTTGGTATGTGGCTGCACTCACTTTGCCCCTGTTCAACACCAGTAACAACTGAAAACAATGAAAAGACATGACTTTGGCACCTCTCAGACCAGAGACAGACTAGTTGCCGAGGGTCATGTGACAAGACAGTACACAGTAGCAACCCACCCATCAAGTTACCCAACTGGCACAAAAGTGACTAGTGGAAGGCCGGTTAAGCTGGCATGGACAAAGCACTTGTTATGCCTTTACTTTCTTTACATCCTTTACATTTTATGGGCCGCCTGAAATCCTTTTGCACCTATGTTGTACAGGCCTGAATTAAAGTTACCTTGCTTGACGGCCTGGGCTCAAGGAAGCAAGAAGTAGGGATTAGCAAAAGAGTGAAGATAACACCAGAGCCTTTGTTGTTGCCCTCTGCAGTTCAAGGAGTGACCTTGTCAAAGTCCATTCTGCACTGTCTCTCCAGCAGGGCTGTTTTTCATGGTGATACTTCTTGGGGGTCATAGATCATAGGAATTTTAAACCATAAACACCTTGACTGCCCCTATCAGGGCCTGCCATTGGGAAACCTTCCCCCATCTTCTGGTATGTGTATTTCTTTGTTGGCTTCAGAAGTGATGCCAGTCCAATCCTTGATTCTCCTGGTCTTAGATGTCCAATTTCCATCGAGTTCTGGTCTGTCACAAATGGCACTCTTTCAGTGCGATAATTTCATTTTTTCATTTTTTTAAACCTATTCAGGTTTATACTCAGCTTTGCTGGGCAAAGCCCTATTGTCTTTTAACATAGGTAAAAGGTGCTAGGTGTTGGCATTATCCTCATTAAATACTGTAGAGCTACAATTTTTTTGTGTGTATTTTCTCCTTTCAAGGAAGCTTGAAACTTGGCTAAGAGTTTTCATCCTGGGATCTCTTCTTAGGTTTCTTCTGACTCTTACATTTCAAAGTCAAATTTTCTGTTCAGATCTGGGTCTTTTTCTCAAGAAAGTCTAAAAATCCTCTAATTCATTAAATGACTGTTTCTATCTGAATTCAATAGAACAAGATGAGAAGAAGAATTTTTCAATAATAATAACAGTAATAATTTATATGGGTATCATCTATACAAAAATAGATGGCATCCTTGATGAGGGTATCAAAAATACAGGTTTTCCCAAGAGATATTCAACAATGAACCACATCTTTATCATCTCATAATTGACTAAAAAATGTATAGAATAGGCTCAGATTCTTAAAATCTGGCCCACTTGTATTAGTGACACAGATGCTTAGATTCCTTAAGAGTCTGGCCAATATGATGGATCTTTAACTTATCTTGTATTTGCCTGAAAGAAGGCTTGGGTCGAATTAATTTGGGCAGGACCTGCCTGTCATAATTTTGGGGTCTAGCATCCCTAAACCTCAATACCACCACACACCCCAAGTTCCTAATTTTTTTAATATTGAGATACCATATCTGAATATTTGAAATGCATGGAATACATAGGATTTTAATTACATTGAAATACAGATATCGATGTGTAAATATTTAAAATAACTCAGATTACAAGTTAAGAATTTTTTTTTTCCTTTTTGGTGAGGCAATCGGGGTTAAGTGACTTGCTCAGGGTCACACAGTAAGTGTCAAGTATCTGGTCTGAGACTGTATTTGAATTCTGGTCCTCCTGACTCCCAAGGCCTGAGTACTATCCACTGGACCTGCTAGCTGCCCCTAAGAATTCTTTTTTAATTAGGACCAGAACCACCCCCAACCCCAGCCTGTATGTTTACCCGTCCAAAAATAACCAGGACTGGGGTATTGCCCCAGGGTTCGAAGAGCTGAACTACCTACACAGGCGGGCAGAAACACGTGGGAAGGACCAGGGCACTTGCCACAAACTCCATGTGCAACGCAAAGGCAAGAGGGTAGAAGTATACCTTGGCCACAGGGTGCGCGGGGAAGGGGTGGGGGAAGCCAGGCTAAGGCATTGCCTGTATATAAATAGTGGTGCAGAAAGGGGCAGAATTCTAATTCTATTGAGAGTTGGCCCTGGAGAAGAAGAGTAGGGGAATGAAGAAGAAAAGAAGACTGCAAGCTGATTTGCCCTGAAGCTGTGGATTTCAGAGCAGTACACGAGTCTAGGAGCAGAAGCTGAGCAGCAGACACAGCGAACAGGAGCTGGAGCCCAGCTCCAGGACCTGTTCTACTTTTGAAAACACCATCTGATGTGAAAGCATGTGGTGGTATTCTCAAGGAGCTTGGTTTGGGAATGTGTCCCTAAAACCTGGAGCATGCAAACAGAATCCTACATCAGGAAGGAATGGTTCCCTCCCAGGCCCCACCTGACACAGCAGACAAATTGCACAGGTGGATAAAATAACTGCCTTTTGTAGTTGAATAAATATATTAGGATACAAGCCCCCCTCTGTAGGTTCACTGAAAGCCTCCTCAATTCCAGTGGCAGCAGGCAGAATGATTTTTAAAAAATTTCTTCTGCTTGATCTCTGTATTTTGAAAAAGTTTTTGTTCCACTCATCTTAGAGATTTTTAGTATTTGTGTGGTTTGGCCACAGCTATTAAAAATATTATTCTTAAGTTTTTATGGACCATCATTATGTCTGGGCAATTGTGCACAACAATTCAGTCTGTTCAAGTTCCAGTATTATTTAATGGCTGAGTACTCAAGGATATTTTAAGGTCTGTCCTTTAGTATGAATATTCATTTGTCTGTTCTTGAAAAATCATGAGCCTCTGAGATCTAATTCTAACCACCCGCTCATGTCTTGCTGTGTTTTTTGGTAGGTGCTAAATGTTTGCAGCCTGCTGTGGCATGCTACAGTTTCTATTATTTCCTTAAATAATCTGCGTTGATCACCAAGATCTGGATCCTCAAGGATCACCCTTCTATAATTTGTGGTGGTGATGATCTGGTCATCATGATTATGGTCATCATAAACCCATCTATGTCCACAAACAAATTCATGTGATACATACGGTTGTCTGTGGAGGACAATATTATCTTATCGGCTCAGCCATGTTATTATAGACTCCATTCAGATGGATTCTACTTTCTCTTGTATTCAACAAATTGAATGTTGTATATCTTGTTATCCATCTTTTCTACTGCTCAGTGAAGTAATGTCTGCAAAGAACTTCCTTCTGTCCCAGTGCCCATCATCTTCAGCCCACCTTAAGCCTCAACTGTCTATGAAACTTCAATAACATGTATTAAGCACCTGCAATATTCCAGGCACTGTGCTAAGTACTGGGAATACAAATAAGAAAAATAAAGACAATCCCTGCCCTCAAAGAGCTTACAAGCTAATAGGGGAAGACGGCACACAAGAGGAAAAAGAAAATGAGGAGAGGGTGCCAGGGGCATCTTGTTCCATGGAGTTGAGACCAACTAGAGATATAGATACAAAGTGGAGTAATCTGCAAAATCTAGGTTCTGCCCTCTTATGAATTTATCTAACACTTACTGCCTATACCAGGGTAGGGAACTTGCAGCCTCGAGGCCACACATGGCCCTCTAGGTCTTCAAGTGAGGCCCTTTGACTGAATCCAAATTTCACAGAACAAATCCCCTTAATAAAGGATTTGTTCTGTAAAACTTGGACTCGGTCAAAAGGCAGCACTCAAGGACCTAGAAGGCCATGTGTGGCCTCAAGGCCACAGGTTCCCCACCTCTGACCTATACTTCTAATTGCACATTCAAGTCACCAAATGCTGTGACACATATTGTATTTTATTTTATTCAATTCTCATTTCCTCAGCCTAGTCTTTCCAAGTAGATTATGAACTCTGTGGCAGAAAATCATTTGTACTTAGGAGGGAAGGTAATAGAAAATGCTGGATTTAGAGTCAAAAGCCCTGGAGTCAGATCCAAGCTCTGATACTGACTGTATGCCCTTAAAGAAGTCACCTAATCTCTCTGAACATCAGTTACTCAACTGTAAAACAAAGGGCTTGGACTAGAAGACTTACTGACCACCCTCCTAGTTTTAAATCTGTGGGCCTGGAATTATTTATATTCCCTTCCTCCCCCAAATCCAATGATATAACAAGTACTCTGTAAATATCTATTAAATGACCCTTGTTAATAATATATTCACTTCAATACCTGAAAGATCTGTGCTTTCATCCTTCCACCAAAACATTTCCTAACCCCTCCTCATATTAGTAGGTAGTTTAATGACTTCATAAAATTCTGGGATTTTCAGATTTTATGGACTCTGAATCCAATCCTCTTTCCATTACTTTCAGGCCACTGTTCCATTTCTGTGGCCAAAGAAAATCATCCTGTGTTGGCCAGTCCTCAGGCAAAGAGATTTCTTTAGGCTGATTAGCTAGGCTGGAATTTGGATGACTGACTGTCCTTGGTCTATATTGTAAGTCCGCTGGGTAAGACCTGCAAAAGCTCACCCTCTGCTTTTTCAGTTTCATGTATTTCAGTCATTTCAGTTGTGTCCAAGTCTTTGTGACCCCATTTTGGGGTCTTCTTGGCAAAGATACTAGAGCAGCTTGTCATTTCCTCGTCTACCTCATTTTTTTACAGATGAGGAACTGAGGCACTAGGGTTGAGTGACTTGCCCAGGGTTACACAGCTAGTGTTTAAGTCCAGATTTGAACTCATGAAGATGAGCCTTCCTGATTGATTTAAGCCCAGTGCTCTATCCTCTGTGCCACCTAGCTGCCCTCTGCTGTTACATCTTTCCAAAATGTCACTCCCCTTCCCCTACCCATCTCTTTAACAAATAATACAAAAAAGAATACAAATAATACCAAAAAAAAGGGAGGGGGAGCAGTCCAGTGAAACTAATCAACATACCAATCTAGTCCCACATATGCAGTATTTCACACTCATGGTCCCTCACCTCTGCAAAAAAGGGTGGAAAATGCATTCTCATATCTTTTCTTCGGGGCCAGATTTTTTTTTTAACTTAGCAAGTTCTCATTTAATTACATAAACTATACTTGCAAAAATCTAGGTAATATTCCATGAAAATGTTCTTATTGACTGCAGTTTACGAGTTCTTGCCCAGATCTCTGGATTGCCTAGCATCAGCAACTGCTTCAGGTACTCGGACAGTCATATAGTTCATAGACTTTGTTGAACAGATCTGGCAGCCCAAGTGTGATGTGTCCATTAGTCTGTAGGCCAGATCAAGCATGTCATTCTCCTCATCAATAACTGCTTCTAACTTTTCCAATATGTGGTCTTCAAAGACAAAGACAAAGACAAGACGAGGTGGAACAAACCAATGTTCCTTCACAGGCACCAAACCCATCAATGTCTAGATTGTTATTTTTTTTTAATTTTTTAAAAAAATTTTTTAATTTTTAGGCAATTGGGGTTAAGTGACTTGCCCAGGGTCACACAGCTAGTAAGTGTCAAGCGTTTGGTCTGTGTCTAGATTATTATTAACAACAACATCTAGTAGACTGTCACCAGCTTTTCCTTGGGCTGTTCGTTCCTCACCATCACGGTTTATAAAATGAATGGTTGCCTTATCTTCTGAGCTGTGCCGGCTCGGGGCCGACAAGCTGTCGCGCCGGCTGGCCCGCGGGCGGGCGGCGCTCCCCTGCTTCTGCTCCCCGGGCCAGCCCGGCCGCCCGGCGCCCGCTCGGGATCCGGCGAAGAGGAGGCAGCGCCGGGACGCGGCCAGCAGGAGCTTGCCGGAGCCTGGAGCCGCCATGCCGCCTGAGTAACGAACCAAACCGCGGCCGTGTGTGCTCCACCTCGGACCCGCCTCCCGCCGCCTCCGTCCTGAGACGCGGAGGACCCAAGGGTCTGGAGCCAGATTTCATCATTATAATTACATAGTATTTAGTTTCTATTTTTGACGTAAGTGATTTACACTTAAGTCATCGTGTACATTGTTTCCGTTATTCTGCTTACTCACCATCAGTTCACATTAGTCTTCCCATGCTTCCCTGTATTCATTGTTTTTTTCCTGGCAAAGATCTCACTGCAGTCATGTACAACTTGTTTAGCCATTTCCCAGTTTATCTACTTTGTTTCTAGTTTTTTCCACTACAAAAAAGTGCTAATGCAAATATTTTAGTGTAGCTGGTACCTTTCTTTCTCTTCTTGACTTAACCCCAGCATTTAACAGATAAGGTAGTTAGATGGCTCTGTAGGTAGAACCTGGAGTCAGAAAGAGCTGAGTTAAAATTTGATTTTAGACCCTTACTAGCTGTGTGACCCTGGCCAAGTCACAACCTCAGTTTCCTCATCTGTAAAATGGGCATAATAGCACCCACTTTACAGGGCTGTTGCACGGATTAGATGAGATAATAATTGGGAAGCACCTAGTACTTTGCACAGAATAATCCCTAAATAAAATTTTATAATAATGATAATCATTATTACTTTATTTGATTCTCACAACCTTGGGAAGGAGGTAACAACTTCAATAGCTAATGAGATTATTAATTATTCCTGTAATAGTTAATCATATCATCACTGCATTGAATATTCCTTATATTTATACGTCCTATTTCAAGTGCTTACTACCTGTTCGACCTTAGGCAAGTCATTTCTGAGCCTCAGTAAGAGGAGGAAACTGTGCTCACACTATTAGTAAGTGGCTGAGCCCAAATCCCACAGCAGGTTTCCTGGTTCCGGATCAAACACTCTGCTGCATTACTAACATTGGTGTCAGAACCGAAGTCACGACTCCCCCCACCCTCCCAGTCCCCGCCAATGCCTAATCAAATCCCGCTCCTTTTAGTTTCACAGATCCACTTAAACCACCGCAGGATATATACGTCCATGCGCGCCTGTGCGCTCCTGTCGCACTTGCCCTGTCCGGGATGGAGTGCCGCGTCTTCCTTCCCGTACGCCAAAGCACCTCTGCCCACAATGGTCCTTCTTCCGTCCACCCCTAGCCCTATCCTCCACCAGCCCTTGAGAACTACGCTGCCCCACGCGCCCCAACCCCAGCCCCAGAGCGTTTCTCCCTCTCCCTCTTCTCCCTCCCAGTGCTCTCCCTAGTCCCTCCAAGCGAACTTTAAGGGTCATCCGCGGTTCTTGGGAAACTACCGTTCGAAACTCCCGGGTCTCCCTCAGCAAACGCCTGGACCGGCGATCTAGTGCGCTTGGCGGTCAGCTCCGAGTTGGCTGGCTCACAGTCCCAAGGCGCCTGATGTCATCCTATCTTCCACTCCCACTCCAGACGGCCTCTTGGGCGTTGTCACCATCTGCCTCAACTCCACCCTCATTTCAAAGAGTTAGGAAAGATTGTCCAAGATGACCGAGGTTACCATAGTGATATCTCAACCCACCCACCCCCTCAAGACAATTTTTGTTTCTTCAGCAGTGGCCAGGACTGAAAAAAGGGATTTCACCGAAATCCAAGCACAGAGACAGTTTCCCTAATGAAAATTCTCTTGAAATGATTCTTCTGCACAGCCCACAGACATCACTCCTGCAGATAACTAAGACACACTTTTCAAATTGGGCAAGAGAGTAGGCAAATGAAGAATTTGCCTCATCCTGGAATGAAAAACCAAAACAAAGCGTCCTAATTTAAATAAATGGGCTACTCCCTGGCACCTGGGTGGGGAAGTGCTGAGTGCTAGATTTGGAACCAAGAAGACCCGACCGAGTTCAAATCCTGTATTTTTTACTTACTAAATAGCATAACCCTGGTGGAGACTCAATCTCTCTCAGCTTTGCTTTCCTCATCTGCAAAACGGGGATAACAATAGTACTTATCTCCTAGGGTTGAGACCAAATGAGAAGACCTATAGCACTTCCCAAAGTCTTAGTGCAGTTTTAAGCTTACAACACTTATAAGGCTTTATGAATTAATAAAGTTTTAAAATGTTTATTAAATTTATAAAGAACCTGGAAAGTTTATGAGTTTTATAAATCTTTTGTAAACAAACATCATGAGTTTAAAACTACATGAAAACTTTTGGGTCACATTGAATAAGCTTGAAGAGCAGCATGATGATGTAGCTTGGAGGTGGGAAAGGATTCCAGTGTCATCTCTGACACATACACTAAAGGCTGAGATTTGCATCCACAGAGGGACTTTCCTCATTTGAGAGTTCCCTATGGCAATAAAATCACAGATCTAGTCCCTACTAGATTAATTAATATTAATTAATATCCTTGATATTGATGCTTTACATTTAATTTGTACTCACCTGTTTCCTAGATAAACATATGCAAGAATTTAGAGGCAAAAGAAAAAATGCCTTCAAGAAGAAAAGCAAAGAATCACACTCTTTGGTCCCTACCTCTAATGTCAACAATAAAAGTTCCATATTCATAGAATCTTCAAACTAGAAGAGATCCTAGAGGGTCAGAGAGGTTCATGACTTGCTTTTTTTTAAAAGAATATTTTATTTAATTTTTTTCACTTATATGTGAAAACAATTTTTAACATTCATTTTTTATAATTTTTGAGGTCCAAATTCTGTCCTCCTTCATTGAGAAGGCAAGTACTTTGATATAGATTACACACGTTCAGTTAGGAAAACCAACCATGTTGCAAAAGAGAATACAGACAAAAAGAAAAAGTAAAAAAAAAATGCTTTGATCTGCATTCAGACTCCATCAGTTCTTTCTCTGGATGTAGATAGTGTTTTTTCATCAGTAAGTCCTCGGATCATCCATTTTCATCAGTAAGTCCTTGGAATTTTCTTGGATCATTGTATTGCTGAGAATAGCTTAAGTCATTTATAGTTGATCATCTTACAATGTTGCTGTTACTGTGTACAACGGTCTCTTGGTTCTGCTCACTTCACTTTGCACCAGTTCAAAGAGGTCCATATTTAATATGAATATGCAAATAATAAAACTTTATGATGGATGTTAGTGACAAGTATCCTATGAAATCCAAAAGACATTCAGCAGCTGCATTCATCTACTGTTACTACTATTTCACATAGTCATCTTCCATTTGTAGAAACTGCTATTTTCTTGGTCAAGGACATTAAGTCTTGCTAAGCTCTCTGCTTTCACTGTTGTGGATATTTCTTTGACTAATGCAGAGAGGAAGCTTCTGTGCCTCAGTAGATCTTTCATAGTTTAAAAAAATCATCCCCAGATGGCCAGCATTTTGATGAGGAACTAGGCTGGTCCTTTGAAGGACAGATATATAGTCCTTCTTTCACTGAGTCCATCCTGGAAACCTTTCCAGCTTGGTAAAAATTTGCCAAGGTTTGAGTAACATTGGCCTAGCCTTCAATAACTAAAGGTCATCTCCATGCTACAATGAGATGCTGGAGGCAGACTTCTATGGCCTTAGATGTCCCCCAAACCTGTCATCCTCTACCTCCTTGCCTCTGTTTCTTGGCTTTCCTGGCTTCCTTCAATACTCAAGCATCTACTATGATATGATCTACATGTACTATGTACAAGGTGCTATGTTAGGTGCTGGGAATACAGAGACAAAATGAAATAGTCCCCATCCTCAAGAAACTTACATTTTGTTACAAAGATACAATGTTCTGGGTTTTAGGCCTTGACACCTCCTTTGCCTCTTATCTGTCTTTGTACTCTAGCTCCCTGACATTCCCCCCACACCCATACTCACATTCTCCTAGCCTTATTTTTGTCTCTGCTGTCTGTTCTCCTGATTCAACCATTCTGGAAAAAATGACTCAGCTGGGTAATTAATTATAGACTTACAGGACCTATATAAGCCTGAGACTTCCATATTGCACAATTAAGAGCTGGAGAAACTGATTCAAGAGAGCAGAGAAGGAGAAAGAATCTTTAGAAAGCAGGCAAGAATCTATTCATCCCAATTCCTTTCCTCCCACGTGTAGGAAAGATGACTTGGAAGAAAGGCTATGCCCTACCCCCCCTTTCCTCTCTTCTCCCTACCCCAACCTCCATCTCATTCTATTTTAATGCTTCTATTTTCTTAGGCTTGTCTTCCTAACTATAAACTGTGTGGCTAGTAGTCGTCATACTTAGGAAGTTCAGTTAATAATAATATTTTTTTCAAGAGGTACTGAAGAATCCCTCTGGAGCAGGTACCTCATGGAACTCTTCAGGGCCAAATTCCTGCAGCTTTCTCCTCACCTCCTCCACTTCACATGGCCATTGTTTGGGTGCATAGGGAGTCACCAACTCTAATCCTTTTAGTAAAATAGTGGTAAGAGAGCTTCTCTGTACCCCACTGCCTCAGTGGGCAGAGTTGGGGAGCTCACGGTGACTGTGCCCTCTGTGGGTACCAACTCCTCTACCTTCATGATCCTGAAGTGTTTGACAAAGAAGAGGGAAGACTATGATGTGAATTGGAGTGATAGCGAAAAGGAAGGAGTCAGGCTAGGTCGCAGAAGTCAATGAACAAATGAATCAATGAAATGATATGAATGAATGAAAAAAGCATTTATTAATCAATTACTATGTGCCAGGCACTGTGCTAAACATAAGGATACAAAAAAAGGCAAAAATACAGTGCCTGCCCTGAAAGACTTCACGTTCTATTGGGGAGACAACCTGAATAACTGTGTGTGTAACCTGGTGTTCAGTTCTGGGTATTTGCATAAAACTTTCCCCACTGGTGAAAAAAATGATTACTCGACTTTCCATATCTTCAGTGAAAGGTAAAGTTAGAGAAAGAACTTGGCAAAGAAGAGTTCTTAGTCTGCCTCTTGGCTTCAAGAGAGGTTCCTGGCTGTCCCTGGAAAAAGTCCCTGGAAGGAGAGAAAGACTATGGAAAAAAAGCCAGTAGGTAGAAGAGTTAGTGCCTCCAACACATCACAATTTCCAGCTTGTTCGAACTAGAGAATTTGGGGGATTTCTTCTTGAGCTAGGTCAGGAACCCACTTTCTCTCAGGTTGAGCAGAGACATCTCATTCTCAGTGGGAGATTCATTTACTCTATGAATTGTCTGATATATTCTAATCTGTATAACCTCTCTGATTTCTGTTTGCTATCAGCTTGGATAAATGGGTTTCTTCACTATTGAGTAATTTTCACAAAATTATTACTTATTTTTAACATTAATTTAAAAAAATCAAATTCCAAATTATCTCCTTCTAGTCCCTCTCCTACCCATTGAGAAGGCAAGCGATATGATATCAATTATACATGTGAAATCATGCAAAACATATTTCCATATTAGCCATGCTGCAAAAAGAAAAGGCAAGAAAAATAAAGTGAAAAATTATACTTCAGTTTGTACTCAGAGTGCATCAATTCTCTCTCTGGAGGTGGATAACATTTTTTATCCTAAGTCCTTCAGAATTGTTTTGGATTGTTGTATTGATTAGAGTAGCAAAGTTTTTCCACAGTTGATCATTGTTAAAATATTGCTGTTACTGTGTATAATGATCTCCTGGTTCTACTTGCTTTACTTTGCATCAATTCATATAGATCTTCCCAGGTTTTTTATGAAAGCATAATTTCTTATAGCACACTAATATTCCATTACATTCATATACCACATCTTGTTCAGTCATTCCCCAATTGATGGACATCCCCTCAATCTCCAATTCTTCGCCACCACAGTGAGCTGCTATAAACATTTTTGTACATATAGGTCCTTTTCCTTTGGTCTCTTTGGGATACAGATCTAATAGTGGTATTGCTATTTACATTTAGTTTTACAGCCCTTTGGGCATAGTTCCAAAGTGTTCTCCAGAATGGTTGGACCACCAATAGTATATTAGTATCCCTATTTTTCTACATCCCTTTCAGCATTGTCATTTTCCTTTTCTATCACATTAGCCAATATGATAGGAGTGACAAAGTACTTCAAACTATCAGTAATTGTGATGACCTTTGTTTAAGAAGCTTTGGTGTGAAGGAAGTGAAGCTTTTAGATATAGCTTGAGGCACTCTTGCCTTGTTAAGGGATAGTGACCAGGAGAGTGGCTTGAATCTAAAAGTTATTGTTCTCATAGTAATGATATTTAGGGAGAGGGCGGATAGAAATAATTCAAATTTGGTAACTCCTCTCTGAGGATGGTAGAGTAGACCAGCCTCAATCTTATGCTCTCCTCCTATCAGGAATCAAGTCTCCCTTGGTGGAGTGTAGGCTAGATTCCAGAGATACCTATTTATGCCTCCATGTGAACGACATTTTGATAAACCCACATGGATATATAAATAACTCACGTGGGCAACCCATACACATGCCCTACATATATAAGACATATATAGCTTAAACCAGAGGTTCTTAACCTTGGTACAATGGACCCTGAGGAGTCCATGAAGTAATTTGGGAGATTTGTGATTTTCAAAGGAAAAAATTATATCTTTATTTTCATTAACCTTTAACTGAAATTTGGTGTTTTCTTCAATTATTTAAAAGAATCCTGAGAAGGGGTACATAGGTTTTACCAGACTACCAAAGAGGTCCATGATATAGAAATGGTTAAGAACCTTTGGTGTAAATGGAAGTTAATTTCAGAAGGAAGGCTTTAGCAATGTGTATGGAAGGTTGATGGAGGAGGGGACAGAAAAGACTTCTTGCAGAAGGTAATATTTGAGCTGAGTCTCAAAGGAAAGTAAAGAAGTCAGGAGGGAGAGGTGAGGAAGTTCATGAAAAGGCAAAGAACTGGGAGAGAAATTGTCATGTAGGAGAAACAGTAGACCAGTATAGTTTGATTACATAATTCTTAGAAGGGAGTTGTAGGAAGACTGGAAATGTAGGAATGGGCCAGGTTGTAAAATGTTTTCCATGTCAAAAAGAATATTTTATATTTAGTCCTAGAGGTAATGGGGAGCTGCTGGAATTTATAGCGGCAGGGGGTGCTGATGTGGTCAAATTGGTGCTGTAGGAAAATCATGTTGGTAACTGAGTGGAGGATGGATTGGAATGGGAGGAGATCTGAGGCAGGGAGACCAACCAGAAGACTGTTACAATAGTCTAGGCATGAAGCGATGAGGGCCTGCACTAGGGTGGTGGCTGTGTGAGTGGAGAGAAGGGAACATACACTAGAGATAGTGGGAAGGTAGAAATGACAAGATTTATAACTTGTAATGTAATGACTGTGAGTGAGGAGCTGAGGATGATACCAAGGTTTTGAGCTTGGGTAACTGGGAAGATAGTGGTACCCCTGATAATAATAGAAAATTACCAAAAAGAGGAAGGTTTTGGGGAGGAGATAATGAATTCTGTTTTAGGCATATTGAATTTGAAATGGGACATACAATTTGAGATGTCATCCTTGCTCTCTAAGAGCTTATATTCCAAAAGGGGAATATAACACAACATAATATAATATGATATAACATAACATAATATAATATAATATAGTACAGTGTAATATGACAATATAAGTTCCAAGATTATATATAATGGAATATAGTGGCCAAGGAAGAATTCTAGCATGGGAAATCATAGGAAGGACATGAACCCAGGTCTTCCTGACTCCAAAGTGGGCTTTCTACCCACTCACTACACCATTCTGCTTTTCTTTGTAAATTTCTTGATAATAAATAAAATCTTCTTTTCATTCTCCCCCCAAATAATAATTACGAAGATAAAAAGTAGCATCAGACAAAAAAAAACCTCAACAACAACCAACCTTGTGTTTGCCCCCTTCACAGCTGACCTTGGTTCCTTCCCTTCAAAGATTCTAAATTCTTTTCCTTTTATGGTCAGCCTACTCGACAGGTTAGCGATGAAGACCAGAAGAGGCAGAGCTCCTTTGGTGTGGTCAGGGCCCTGGAAGGGGAGGTATGCTTCCTAAAATCCATGGTGTGGACTCTCTCCCAATGCAGGGTAGCCAGATTTCTGCCTGAGAGGTTCATGGCCTGCAACAGAAAGGCAGAATTACATCATTTGTCCTCCCTTGCTCCAGGTTCATCAAGGTGGGATGATGGGAGACCATGGGACTGTCCTCCCTCTTGGGCCCTATTTTCTAAAGGGAAGATCTATTTTCCTCTTGGCCTCTGGGAGGAGGGGACCATTCCTAAACAACACTTCAAAATAGAAAATGTGGTTTCTGTTATTTCCCACCCTCCCTTTCTCAGTCCCTTTCCCAGCTATGAGAATGTGAATGGTAAACTCCTACTCACTAATCATTCCAGGCTCTCAGAGTAACCTCCCGATATAGATAAATAGCCAAATGATACAGTTTATAAAAGAAGAAATGAAAACTATCAACAAGTGTATAAAAATACTCTAAATCACTAATAATAAGAGATGCAAATTAAAACAACTCCGTGCTTTATCTTTCACCTATCAAATTGGCACAGATGATAAAAGATGGAAATTGGCAATATTGGAGGGAATGTAGGAAAAGTCACACAAATGCTTTGTTAGTAGAATTATGAATTCCTAGAAAACATTTTGGAATTTATGCAAGAAAAATCACTAAACCAGTCATACCCTTTAACCCTACCTTACCATTACTGGACATATACCCTAAGGTCAGATATACAAAATATTCATAGCAGAATTTTTTATGGAAGAAAAACACTAGAAACAAAGTAATCACCTTTTAATTGTTAAATTCTGAATAAATTATTATTGCACCATAAAAATGAGAAATATAAGAAATTCAGAGAAGCATGAGAAGAGTTATATGAACTGATACAGAGAAGTAAGCAGATTCAGGAAAATAAGATATAACACGACTACAGTAGTGTTAATGATAATACTCTTAAAGGCAAGTAAACTCAATAATAATCAGTTTGTCACAGAGAATAGATGATGAAACCCAATTCTCTCCTCTTGGCAAAACAGTAGGAAATGATGGGTTCAGGCATTGATAATCACTGTCATTTTATTTAACATTTTTTTAGAATCTAGTTTTTATTTTTACATATTTGAAGGGGTTAATGTGGGGGGACAACTGAGAAATGACTGCAATACAAAAACAAAAGACCATAATATAACATTTAAATGTAAAATATATAAGTAAGAAAGTAGATCAATATGGGAGCCAAGATGGCAGAGTAAAAGGTGAGTCTCTCTTACCCTCCCCTATGAACTCCTGAAAGCCCAGAAAATATCACCCCAGGAAAAACCCTGGAACAACTGAACCAGAAGAAAGATGGGATGCAGCAGTCCAGTAGCCCAGGTAGCTTGAGGAATTAACTGGAAAGGCCCATCTTATCTTGGGGGAAGAGGAGCAGTACAGAATGAGAGGCATCCCAGCAAGCTAGTGGAAAGCCCCACCTCAGCATACCAGAAAGAGATCCTGAAGCCTAGGTGGTGGAGCAGGCAAACACTAACACCTGGACCCCAAGAGCCTCATTGAGGGTGGGGGAACTGATGAAAACCAGCTCAGAAAACCACCAGGTGCCATAGCATTCTCCTGCAACCGGCTCTCCCAGTGCCTCAGCAAAACTAAGGGAAGCAGCGCTCCAAAGGGCCCCAGATGGATAAACACCCTACAACATCCATCTGAAAGGAGCTGAAGAAAGCAAAAGGAAGGAAAGGCCTGGGTGAGCGGAAATCTCCAGGAGCCACACTACCCAATTCTACCCCTAGAGTTCCAGTGTTGCTGATTCCAGCCCAACCAGGTAAGCTGCCAGAATCCTACAGCCTCCAACTGCCAACATTGGAGGCCCCAGCAAACAAAGCCATCAACCAGGCCCCAGGCTCCCAACACAAGATGCTTGGGTCAGTGCCCTCTGCTCCCCAGCAGGAGAGCCCAATCTCTTTAAAGGCCAGGAAATAAGCAAACACCATGAGCAAAAAGAAATGTATGATAGATTCTTATTATGGGAAGAGTGAAGATCAAAGCAGAAATTCTGAAGAGGACAATCAACAAACCCACATCTGGAACCTCAAAAGGGAATATGAACTGGTCTGAAGCCCAAAAAGTCTTCTTAGAAGAGCTCAAGATGGATTTTAAAAGTCAAATGAGAGAGGGAGAAGAAAAAATGGGAAAAGAAATGAGAGGTATGCAAGAAAGAGTCAATAGCTTGGAAAATGCAGGACAAAAATTAACTGTAGAAAACAAGTCCTTAAAAAATACAATTGGCCAACTGGAAAAAAAAAGTACACTGAAGAAAACAAGTCCCTAAAAAATAAAATTGGCCAAATGGGGAAGGAGGTACAAAATCTAATAGAAGAAAACAATTTGTTAAAAATTAGAATTGAGCAAATGGAAACTAATGACTCTATGAGAGAGCAAGAATCAGCCAAACAAAAACAAAAGAATGAAAAAACAGATGAAAACATAAAATACCTCATTAGTAAAACAACTGACCTGGAAAATAGATCCAGGAGAGACAATTTAAAAATTATTGGTCAGGAAAACTGCCCTGAGGTCCTAGAACCAGAGGGTAAAATAGCCATAGAAAGAATCCACCGATCACCTCCTGAAAGAGATCCCAAATTGAAAACACCAAGGAATATAGTAGCCAAATTCCAAAATTACCAGGTCAAAGAGAAAATACTGAAAGTGGCCAGAAAGAAACAATTTAAATATCTTGGAACCAGAGTCAGGATTACACAGGACCTTGCAGCTTCTACATTAAAAGACCTTAGGGCTTGGAATATGATATTCCTTAAGGCAAAGGAACTTGAATTATAACCAAGGATCAACTACCCAGTGAAAATGAGCATGATCTTTCAGGGGAGGAGATGGATATTCAATGAAATAGAGGACTTCCAAACCTTCCTGATAAAAAGACCAGAGCTCAACAGAAAATTTGATCTTCAAATACAAGAGAGATATAAAAAGGTAAATGGGACAGAAAGATACAATATGTTGCTAATAATGGCAAACTGTTTACATCCCTACAAGGGAAGATGAGAACTGTATTGTTATTATATCATGTTAAAGGGGTATACATAAAGGGGGTGGGTATAAATTGACTTTGATGTAATGATAAAAAAAATCAATCAAGTGGGTTAAATGGATCCAAGTAAATGAATTAATCTAATCTAACTAAGAAAATGTACTGAGAGAAAAGGAAAGGAGGAGGCAGACAAGAGTAAATTATATCACAAGAAAAGGCACAAAAACCTATTACAGCAGAGGGAAAGAAGGGAGGGAGATGAGCATTGTTTGAACCTTACTCTCATCAGATTTGGCTCAAGAAGGGAATAACACAATCAGTTAGGCATAGAAATCTAACATGCCCTATAGGCAGTAGGAGGGAAAAGGGGAAAGAAAAGGGAGGGGGCTAATAGAAGGGAGGTGGGACTGAGGGAGGCAGCGGGTCAAAAGCAAAACATTAGTAAAGAGGGAAAAGGAGAAAGGAGAAAGAAAAGCATAAATGGGGGGGGGAGGCAGGGAAAGGATGGAGAGAAAGACACAGATAGTAATCATAATTGTGAATGTGATACATGAATGTAATGGAATACTATTGTGCTATAAGAAATGATGAACAGGCAGACTTCAGATAAACCTGGAAAGACTTGTATGGTCTGATGCTGAGTGAAGTGAGCAAAACCAGGAGAATGTTGTACACAGTAACAGCCACATTGAGTGATAACTGACTTCGATAGACTTAACCCCTCTCAGCAATACAAGCTTTGAATGCTATTTTTTTCTTCTGTTGTGTTTTGTTTCCTCTTTCTGGTGGTTCCTCATATTAGTTCTAATTCTTACTTACAACATCACTAATGTGAAAATATGTTTAATAGGAATGTATATGTATAGCTTATCAGATTGTGCTCCATCTTGGGGAGGGAGGTAGGGAGAGAGGGGGAGAAAAATTTAAAACTCTAAAGCTTATGGAAGTGATTGTTGATAAATTAAAATAAATTAATAAAAAAAAGAAAGTAGATCAATAAATACTCAGGGGGTTTGGACTAGATGGTTGTAGAAGTCTTTTTTACATCTTAAATTACATGATCCAAAGTACCAAATGAATGGTTTAGTTAATTCAGAAGAGGTAGGAAGTGGGGGGGTGAGATTACTGTTTGTTAAAGCTGTCAAGAAATGAAGGAGGGACTTAAACTGGAACATTTCCAATGGTTTTTCTTATAATGGCCAGATTAAAGACATTGGTTGATCCAAATACCATGGATTTAGAATATAACCTAGCCCTGAAACAGTGGGTGTAGACTGATAAATTTGCTAATTATTATTTTTTTCCACAAGAAATATAGACTGAAATAGATAAACAAAAGGAGATTCTCTTCTGTCCATTATGTGAAATTTTATAATCTGACTATCAACACCTTGGAAGCTGTCTTTTTTGTATCCTTTGGTGATAATTTAGTAGATTGTAAGCCATAGAACAAAGGAAAGACAGAACCACTAGTGATTTAGATGTTTGAACTGAGCTACCCAGAGGATTATTGGAGTGAACAAGCTGGTAAAATGAAGAAACAGTATGTTCTCCTATTTTTCCCCATAACCAACCCCAGTCCCATCATCTGGTCAGGAAAGCACACTAATCTGAATCTAGTGTGTAGTCAAGTGTAACTTTAAATTATTATTCAGAAGAAGCTACCATGCAAAGTCAGATTATTATCCTATTTCTATACTTTTTAGTAGAGCCATAACTAGGGTAGCATGGTCAGAGTTTTTACCTAGGGTACAAAAATTTAGAGAGTACTAATGGCACATTACACCAGCAGGTAGAAACAACTATGAGCAGCAACTAGTCAACACAAGTAATTAGTTTAAACAGGAGACTATATCAGATGCCCTCCCCAACCCCTAGAGTCCGGCAGTAGCCTTCCCAATATAGGCATCTCAATAATTTTAAAATGATCTCCTCTTGATGCTGCCCATCAACTGAATTTGTTTTAAAAAACTGATTTGAAGGCATATTTCCTACTGCTTGCCTCAAGTATCCAAATTGCCAGCAGTTCCTCTGCTTAAGGGGAAAAATGAGTGACTGTAATGAACTTTAGGGTTAAAATGAGTGTTGGATCAATTTTTCTGAGTGAGTTTGATCCTCTGGTTGGAGGGATAAAGGGATTAATAGTTATAGCAGAGGCTAGTTTCCCTTTTACCTTCAAAGCTACTCTACTATATAAAGGAAAACAACTTATGAGAAAAAATAAAGATGAACCTGGATATAGTTAAGGGATCTCAAACAAGATGATGGAATTCAGTCATTTAAAAATCTCCACCAAAAATAAACCCCAGAGCTTTCCTGTTAAGATGGCCACTTGAATGACTACCACTGTCCTGTATGTCTACTCCAGCAAAACCCTGAAGTATGCACCAGACCAAATAAGGACAAAGAAATTCAACAAAAAAAAAACTAAGAAAATTACTTCTTTTACCCAAGAACTGCACAGAAAGTGAGATATTCATCTCCTCCCCCAGTAAAGTCAGCATCAGAACAGGGTAGCCTTCCAAAAGGACTGGAGATGGCCAGTTAAATTTGTAGCCTTCAGCATTCTGTGTTCAAAGGTAAAAGTATGGAAGACTCCCCTGTGAAAGCCCTGTGTTGTTTAAAAAAAACACCACCACTACCACCAAGATGGGGAAATTGGAGGCCCGAAGGAGTAGCAGCATCAGAAACCAGCCTAGAGATGTCTGAAGTGCTACCAGTGCAGGCCACAGTACCCAGACTAGGAGGGACCAAGCCTAGGGGCTTTGAAGTCCCTAATATTCTGTCCTTACACTTCAGAGAAGGCCCTGGATATCTAGCACATTGAACCTCAAAGACCTAAGGAACCTAACTTTAAGAGGTAGAAGTTAGCCTTAGAACCCAGGGGACCCAGAGACCAAGTAAGACCAACTATCCTACTCTGGACAAAGAGCAAAGCCTGGCCCTGGAATAAAGCCCTAATTTATAAAAGAAAGGAAGGAAGGAAGGAAGGAAGAAAGGAAGGAAGAAAGAAAGAAAGAAAGGAAGAAAGGGAGGAAGAGAGGAAGAAAGGAAGGAAGAAACCCTTGAGGAAAGGAAGACTAGAATAGACTAAACATAAATCAATAACTCCATGAGATAGCAAGAAATATTAGAACAAAATCAAAAGATTGAAAAAATAGAAGAAAATGTAAGAGGTACATAAAAAAAAACTGACGTGTGAAAATAGGTCAAAGAGAAAGAATTTTAAAATTATTGCACTCCCAGAAAATGATTTTTTAAAAAAAGGCCTGGATACTGTATTTCAAGAAATCATGAATAAATGATGTCCAAATCTATTAGAACTATGTCAAAGTGAAGCTGAAATCCACTGATCACCTCGTGAAAAGAAGCTCAAATTAAAAAGCTCCAGAAATGCTTTGCCCAAAATTTAGAGCTCCCTCTTCAAAGAAAAAATATGACAAACATCCAGAAAGGAGCAGTTCAAGAAGAACTAGCAGCTTTTACTAAAAAAAAAATTTCAGGATATCTTGTAATACAATATTCCAAAAGGAGGAAAAAAAAAAGAAAGGCTCACAACCAAGAATAACTTCTCCTGCAAAGCTGAGTATATTTCAACAGGGAGAAAACTGGACCTTTAATGAAATAGAGCACTTTCAAGTTGTTATCCATTCTTTGTTTTTCAAAGAGGACCAATGATGTCACAGGGGCGATAGCTTGACTTCTACGTGAAATGGATTTAAGTGAGGCAGAATTTCACAAAGTCATTAGTTTCATTCTCTCTTCCAGTGTCATCAACGTCCAGTAGCAAGACAAAAGACAGGACAACTGGAGATAGCTTGGGATGGAGTGGATGACCTTGGAATTTTTGATGTCTGACCAAGCTCTAAGCTCTAAATTATTCTCATCTGTCCATTCCTCCAGATGTTGTCTTCCCACGTTTAAGGGGTAGACCACCTCCTAATTCACTGATGGACTTGAGGCCTGTCAGTTACCCTTAACCTGGTTTAACCTGTCTGCCAAGACAGTTTTACCGAGGTATGGCCACTGTGCATGCTACAGCTTCTTGGAGCCACAGGTGAGAGTTGGGTGAATCAGGTGGACACCAAAGGTGGATGAAAAGCCCTGAAAAGGGCTCAGCAAGCCCTTACACCAGAGGTGTTAATCCTCCCTGAACAACCCGGACTTTCAAGTATATTTGATGAATAGGCCAGAGCTGAGTAGGACCTCTGACATTCAAACAAGAGTCCAGAGAATTCTGGAAAGGTAAATTTATTTCAGCAATTAGAAGGAGCTGCATGAGAAGGCAGTGCTGATATGTTATTAGGAGAAGAAGAAACAAGTGTCCCTTCAGAATCTTAATGTCTTCAAAAGATATTGAGGAAGTTAAAAAAGAAAAACAGAGGTCCTGTGGATGGGCTGGTTCTATTCTGAGTTCTGAAGAGGGGAATGAGAAGTGTGTAAGAAGGAGGGCAGCTAGGTGGTGCAGTGGATAGAGCACCAAGCCTGGAGTCAAGAAGACCTGAGTTAAAATCCAGACTCAGACATGTAACTAGCTGTGTGAACCTGGGTAAGTCATTTAACCTCCTTTTGTCTCAGTATCCTCATCTGTAAAATGTGCTGGAGAAGGAAATGGCAAACCACTCCAGTATCTTTGCTAAGAAAGCCCTAAATGGGGTCAAAAAGAGTTGGGTATGACTGAAGGATAATAATAAAGAAGGAGGAAGAAGGTGAAATTTGCTATTTATCATGTAACACAATGGAGCTTTTACAAAGGAATATTTCATTCAGAAAGTATAATCACAATATACAAATTTACTCCTCCACTCCACACACATGTGGGAGGCATAATTCCCCTCCCACCTTATACCTCATCCCTCAGTCCCTGGGGAGGGGAAGGTGTTTTGT
Source organism: Vombatus ursinus (assembly GCF_900497805.2). Taxonomy (NCBI): domain Eukaryota; kingdom Metazoa; phylum Chordata; class Mammalia; order Diprotodontia; family Vombatidae; genus Vombatus; species Vombatus ursinus. The sequence continues at coordinate 4,875,088 of NW_020951369.1, read as the reverse complement.
TTTTTTTTCTCCTTTCAGTTAATTAGGAGGGGGTTGGAAATAGCAATGTTGGTGGAAAAAAGGCCATTATAGCACTTTTTAAAATGTACAGAAAAGAAGTAAGTTCAGAGGGAAGCACATATATGCAGCACAGTTTTGAAAGTAACCTGTATATATCAAAGGGCAAAAGTATCATACCCAGCAAAGCTAAGCATAAGCCTGAATGGAAAAAAAAAATGAATATTTAGTGAACTGTCAGACTTTCAGGGCTTTGTTAAAAAAAAAAACAAACAAACCTGAACTCAATAGAAGATTTGACATACAAGAACCAAGAGAAATACTCTGTACTAACTACAAGGAACTCAATAAACACAGACTATTTACTTTTCATGTATGTAAAATGTAAAATGTATGTCTAAGATTATTATTAGTAATTGGGTGGTTTGTAAGAAATATTGGGGTAAAGCTGAGTATGATATGACTTTAAAAAGTAAAACTATTTAGGAACAGCTAAAAAGAGTAATTATCTTATACAAATTAGATGTGAGAGGAAGAATCAACACAGGAACTAGACGGGAGGAGAGCTATTCTGGAAATCTATTTTCATTGGGAATGGGTTCAAGAGGGAATAACACACATATATCTAGAAGACTATAAAAGTCTTTCTTTCAGAAAGAAATAAAGTGCTATGGGGAAGAGGTTAAGGGAGGGATCTCTAGAGGGGAGGGTGAGGGAATAAGTTAAAGGGGGGGAGTATGAAAGGTGTTTAGATTAATGGGAATGGGAAGAGAAGGGAGGGATCTTTGGAGGGGTGGTAGGTTAAGTAATATGAGGGCAAGGTAGCGTGTAGAAGTAGAGGAGTCAGGAGGGATAGGAAATAAGAGATATGCACAATCATAAAAAGAAAGATCAGAAGTAGAATTTGTTAGGGAAAGTATATGTCTATATATGTATGTATAAAGGTATATATATATATATGTATGTGTATATGTGTATCTAGATATCTATACATAGATTTATCTGAGCTTAATTGAAGCCTTCTGGGGAGAGGAGGGAGAAAGGGAGAAAAAAAAAGTAAAAAGTGCACAGCAGAGAACAAAAGAAAATCAACAAGAAAGCAAGGAAGAGATGGATAGCTCTCAACTCATATCTATTACCTAGGCTTTCTTGAAATGGAAACTTATTGCTATATATTTTGAATCCTCTCTTTGTTCAACTGTGCACGTGACATGCTTTTTTTTCTTTTCTTATTTTGTATTTGTTCCAATATTTAAAATTTCAATATGTTTCTTTTTCTTTTCGCATTGTGTATTTAAGTTTCAGTAATAAAAAAATTAAAAAAGAAAATAGCCTGTAGAATTAATAAATTTTTGTAAAAGCAGTATGAAATGGAGATGCATATTTTCATATAGAATTCTCTTTTTTGTGTTCTACTATGTGTAAAAAAATACTCTTTTTTAGTGTTTAAGTTCATAATAAAAAACTTTTTTTTAGCAATTCATTTATTTTTAGTTTTCAACATTCACTTCCATAAGATTTTGAATTTTAAATTTTCTTCCCTCTCCCTCTCCTCCCCTCTCCCCAAGATGGTATGTAATCTGATACAGGCTCTACTTATACATTCATATTAAGCATATTTCCACATTAGTCATGATGTATAAAGAATTAGAACTAATGGGAGGAACCACGAGAAAGAAGAAATAAAACAAAACAATAAAAGAAAAGGAGAGCAAACAATATGCTTCCATCTGCATTTGGACTCCATGGTTGTTTTTTTTGGATGTGGATAGTATTTTCCATCGTGAGTCTTTTGGAGTTGTCTTAGATCCTTGCATTGCTGAGAAGAGTCAAGTCTATCAAAGTCAGTCATTGCACAATGTAGCTGCTGCTGTGTACAATGTTCTCCTGGTTCTGCTCACTTCACTCAGCATCAGTCCATACAAGTCTTTCCAGGTTTTTCTGAAGTCTGCCTGCTCATCATTTCTTATAGCACAATAGTATTTCTTTACATTCAAATACCACAACTTGTTTAAAAAACATTTTAAGAAAAGAAAAGAAAATCTAGGAAACATTTGTGTGATCTAGAGGGTATATCAGCAAATGCTGAGGAAGCAATGAGGACAGTAAGTGCTAGGACTGATTGGGTGCCAGATTACAGTAGAGGTGACAGTAGGGTGAAAGTAGCAGAATTGTGTGCAAGTTTCTCAACTGAAGGAGCTTAGTAAGCTAAGTCAAGAGATTCACTGCCCTGAGTTAGAGTTTTAAAATAAATGATATTTAAGAAGAGGGTAAGAAGGAAATCTAGGCCTAGAGTCAGGAAGACTCATCTTCATGAGTTCAAATCTGGTCTTAGACACTTACAAGCGGTGTAAACCTAGGCAAATCACTTAATTATGTTTGCCTCACTTTCCTTACCTGTAAAATGAGCTGGAGAAGGAAATGGTAAAACCACCCCAGTATCTTTGCCAAGAAAACCCCCAAATGGGGTCACGAAGGGTTGGACACAACTGAAAACAACTGAACAACAACAAAAGATTTTGATCATTTGCTCTAATGGATGTAACTTATCATAAAGGCTTCCTAAGCTACAAGCACAATTGTCCCTATGGAAATGTGGGGGATGGATTGTTTCATCCTGGCATGACTGTACCGGACTTCACCTTTGAGGTACCATACCCTCACTCTCCATCAGACTCTCTCCTGTGCTGCTGCTCTTTTGTCCCTAAGTCAACTTAATTTATCTCAGAATAAGTTTTGACTGACTCTAACTTAACAGAAGAGCACAAGCTATGGTGTGTTCTACTATGCGAGCAAAGTTCTGATTTTGGTTCCAGCAGCAGGAATAGCCTACCTTACTACAGAGTGACTCATCACTTGTTTGATGATTTCATGATGAAGTCTTTGGTCATCCAATAAACCATTTTTACTCTTAGATTTTAGAGTCAAATACCTTTCCTCAGTTCTGTCCACCACTGAAAAAAGTAAGAGTGGCCTTGATCCTGAGATGTCATAATGGCAGCCTTCGTCTTAGACTCACAGTTCTGGGCACTGAAAGAGAGGGAGTGGTTGGTCTAAGATCACGTAGCTAGTATGTGTCAGAAGAAGTACTTGAACCTTCATTGTTGTTTGTTTGTTTCGTTTTATTTTTTACTTTGAAATTGGCTCATTGCCAATAACATTGCCTCTTTGATTACATTTTAATTGATAGGAAATGACTAGTTATGAAGTGGAAGTAATTTCCAAGTCAGATGTCTACATATAATTAGACCATCAAAATATCTGAGCAAAGATCAGAACCAACATTAAATTAGAAGAAAGATGATGGAGGCAAATTCAACCAAATCTGTTTAGACAAGTTGCTGAAGCTTAAAAATGGATTAGAGAATAGACATTAAAACAGACTATCACCATTTCCTAAGGAAGTTTAATCAATATAAGTCATTCACCATATCAAGGAGTCCAAAAGAATCTAGAAGCCAAACACTACTTGATATCCTTACCAAAGAGATATGACTTCTAAGGGCAACACCCATTTAGAATGTAAGTTTGTATAAAAAGCAAAGGAGGATGGTAAAAGACTATGAATAGTGTTATCCCCAGAAAATGGTGAGAAGTGATGTACATATGTGGAAACAAGATTAGTTAAAACTTGTCATAGCAAGAGCCTTTAAGGTTGAAACCATAACAATGACTAATGAATAAAAAAATTTTTAAAAATATCTGTAAATATTTCTTTAACAATTTCCTCAATTTATAAGAGTAGATCTACTACTGTTGTGGTTGCTCAGTTGTTTCAGCTGTATCTGACTCTTTGTGACCCCGTTTGGAGTTTTTGTGGCAAAGATACTGGAATGGTTTGCCATTTCCTTCTCCAGCTCATTTTACCGATAAGGGACTGAAGCAAACAGGGTTAAATGACTTGCCCAGGGTCACACAGCTAATAAGTGTCTGAGGCTGGATTTGAACTGAGGAAGGTGAGTCTTCCTGATTCCAAGCCCAGTGCTCTATCCATTGCACCACCTAGTTGCCCAGATCCACTACATTTGGACACTAATTCACAGACCCCAATATGTAGTATGACGAAGCAGAAAGGCCATTCAATAAATCAAAGATGAGCTAATCAAGCATACCCAGAAATCTATTTTGTAGGAAGCACAATTTTGAAGGTTTTAAGGTATTGATTCTTCTTCAAATAACTGATATTGGGGAGAATACCAACCACTTAGAAAAAAATCAGACTCTTGTTAGCAAAAACAGTGACCAAGAAAATATCAATAATTACTAACCCATATGCCTCCAAAATTGTAAAGAAAATAATACATGCATCTAGGGTATCTTCGATTAAAGTATAAGAAAAGAAGAGGCAGGCTTTTCCCAAACAATATTCTATGGCAATCACATCTTAACAGCTGCAGAATTGACTGAAAAGGGCATAGAATACAAGATGTCACTGGAGAAAAACATGGCAGCTGAATGCTCTTGCTCCAGCAAGATGTTTCTCATACATGTGTTAAAATCAGACAGGATTCCTTGAAAAAATGTAACAACATAAACAACTTTTTCAATAATAAAATTAACAACAAAAAATGCATAAGACAAAGAAAGATAACTCAGCAGAGGCGTTTGCTACTACCCTGGAGAATGCCTAGCACAGTATCAGATTGGGATGAATGATGAGTTCTTCAAGATCCTCCTCTTTGTGGGTGACATGTTTCTCGTTGCATCAAGCCCCAAAACATTACAATCTTCTACAGGGAGTCTACAATCATTCAGAAGAATCCAGCCTAAGTACTCATGGAGGGAAAACAAAGAAGATGAAAAATACTTATTATCCACACTAAGATATACAGTTAAGTGGACAACCCACTGAGCTAGTCTCTCTGTGTGTGTGTGTATGTTAAGATAGACAATGAACAGGACCCAGAATTAAACAGAAGAAGGAGAGTGGATTAAACTGCCTCTGAACAATTGTGCAACAATTTTAATAATCCCAACCATCTCCTTGAAATGGGCTAATTTTTTCTGTTTAATCTACTTTTTCAAAAACTTGTAATTAGTTTTTTTTCGATTAGCAAGCCTTTGTTTTGTGTTCCCTTCCTTACCACAGAAAAGGAAAGAAGAAAAGCAAAACTGTTGTAACAAATATGCATAGTTAAGCAAAACAAATTCTGTAATAGTAGTGTCCAAAAATGTATCTGATTCTGCATATTTAGTCTATCACCTCTCTGTAGGAGGTGGTAGTATTTTTTGTCATCAGGCTTCTGGAATCATGGTTGATCATTTCATTCTTCAGAGTTCTTGAACCTTTCAAAAAATGTTCATTTTTTTCCACAACTTTATTGACATAGTAATAAATTGTTCTTCTTGTTCTATTCACCTTACTCTGTTATCAGTTCAAACAATTTTCCCCGGTTTCTTTAAAATCTCTTTCTTTTCTTGCAGCACAATAGTATTTCATATACCATATTTTGCCCAGCCATTCCCCAGTTGATGGGCACCTCCTTAGTTTCCAATTCTTTGTCACTACAAAAATTCTAGAAATATTTTTGTAAATAGAGAAACTTTTCCTCTTTCTGTCATCTCTTTGGAGTACAGGTTTAGTGGTGGTATCATCTGATGCAGTATGCCTGTATGTCATGGAATATCACGGTCTCTGAAGCTTTGAAGTCACCCCAAGAACACTGGAGAAATGCACAGTAAGGGTAAGCTGTAATACTTTGCAAAGCGCTCTATCACTCAAGAGGGAGGTGGGTTGGTCATATGTCATGAGTAAATGATAATGAATGGGCAGCTCACATGCTCCATTTGCATCCATGCAATGTCAAGTGATCTAGGGGAAGGATCACAGCATTTTGGATGGACGTCCCCATGAATAATTTATGGAAAGACACGGATAAGAGTCATATGGGATGAGAAGATGTGGATGACTCCACTCCCCTGGGGGAATAGCCACATAAACAAATGTCTCAATACATGAAAATATGAAGGAGTATCAGAGAATGTGCCCCTACACATTGTGCCTTTGGTGGCTAACCAACTTATCCATCCCTAGTGCTGGCACAAAACCTTTTTTTTCTTTGCTAGTGATTTGATTCTTCTGGTTGTTATTCTGATTTTTTTTTTATCATTCTCCCTTCTCCCCTCCCCAATGAAAACAGCATTATCATATCAAGGCTCTGCAGGGTTTTTACACAGTAGATTAAGTACCAGATTTGGAGTCAGAAAGACCTGAATTCCAATCCTTCTGATGTTTACTAGCTGTTTGACCTTGGATAAGTCGCTGAACTCCTCTCAGCCTCAGTTTTCTCCTATGTAAAATGGGGATGATAATAGCACCAACTCCACAGGTTTGTCATGAAGCTCAAATGAGGTCATATATATAAAGCACTTCGCAAATCTTAAAGCATTACATAAATGTTAGGTAGGTAGGTAGGCAGGAAGTAGTAGCAGTAGTATCATTATCTTTCCTCTATGTCTATCTTTGAGTTTCTAAAACTAGGAACTTGGCTTACACCCAACATTCCTTCATCCTCATATAGACATATGGGAGGGGGACAGGGTGGCCATATGTCACTGTCCTCCATAAGGGTAGGAACTGTGCCTTCTTTAATCTTCGTTAATTCTCCAAGATGTACCACTGTGTCCTGCTTTATGGTGCAAATCACATAGAACACCGTGTGATCTTTAGCAACGTTTGTTGAATTGCACGAATATCTATTCAGCCCTATCTTTCCTTTTCTTCCCTCATGCAGTTGTACTCGATGACTTGTGGTCTACAACAGAATGGGACAGGAGCTTTTAAGGGAACCTCAAAAAAGAGAATATATTAAGAAGTCAAAGAACTATATTATTGTTAATTTTTAGATTCATTGCCTCAATAAGACCCATTCTTCTCTTCTCTCCAAAGCTAAGTGAGGTAAAGTTCTTTTCTTTCTCTAGAATTGAGTATCAGCTCCTTTTCTCCCTTCTGTTATTCTCTCCCATTCAGCTCACTGTACTTGGCCCATGGCAATGCTTTTCAGATTGAGTATAGAGAGAGAAGGGTAAAGGGTAAAGAGTCTGAAAAGAAAGATTTTAAACCAACAATCAAATGTACCAGGGTCAGATAAGTTTTAAACTTTGTTATAAAATTTTTAAACATGCCATCACTTTGGATAGTACTCATTTTTTCCCCTAGACTTTCTTTACTGATTGGGCAAGTCCAATATACTATTTAAGGCAATTTTTACGGAGACAATATGTTTTTTATAATATTTTCATGTTTATAGATTAATAAAGCAGAGAGAAACACAGTGCCTTTGTATATGTCCATTTTTCAAGTAATCAGTCAACTTCTGTTGAGTACACACTAGGTAGAAAGTACTATATCCCAGAGAAAAAGAAGACACAGACCATTGTCACGAATAATAATAAAACCATATCAGTCAGAACTTGAACTTTTATTAAACAGAAGACTATTTCCATGGGAACAAACTGAATTCTAATTTAAACTAGAAAATCAAGACAAAAAGTAGCATTTGATGGTCTGCCTTTGTCAATTATTTACAAAGCCATCTGTAAGAGGTAAAGGAAATTAAATCACTGAATTCTCTCGCAATGTCACAATGGATTCAGACATAGCCATTGCTTTTGAAAACTGCAAAGATCTCAGACTGGAGTCCATGCAATGCAATCATATGAAAATAGTTTGAATTCACACAAATAAAGATACTTAAACATTATCCCTCATGAAACACCAACATGCTGAAACCTTATCAGAACTCAGTTTCAGTGAATATTTTGAAATTTCCTTTAAGATTTTAAAATTAGAATTTGGTTCTAATATTTGGATGTGTATTTGAATCTGAATTATTTCAAAATATCTGATATTGTAATTTTTAGCTGAATACCTTTTTAAAACAAAAATTATTATATGTGAGATTATAATGGAAACTTTATTTCAAGTCAAATGAGATAGCATATGTAAAGTACTTTGCAAATATTAAATGCTATATCAATGCTAGCTATTGTTATTATTATGATTATTATTATTACTATTTCAAAGCAGCCATCAGAAGACCTTTGAATTTTTCCATATCCAACTGTTTTGCAATTGAAACTTTGTTTTCCTTCTGAAGCCTGTCTTCTATATCCAAAACCATCATTCCTCGGGTATGGGAGCCAGTTAGTTCCACAGATACGGCACAGAACATGGATTCTGTGACCAAGTCCTCATCAATTGCAGCTGCCATTGCAAAGCAATCGCAAGACACAAATCCTGGTTTCCGGTAGAGGGCTCTTAACTCGGGAATGGGACGCTTTTGATACCCTGTGGTTACTGTATAGATTTCTTTCAAAAATCTTGCTTTTTCACTGTCCTGTGAAGTACACTTTTCATAAAATTCCTACAGACATAGAAAAATACAAATGCTCTTCATTATCTTTGTTCTTCATTCTTTTTTATGATCTGCCATGAGAAAAGGCTTATTGTCATGCTTACGTACTAACATACTCATTCCTCCTTTTCCTATCTTCTAGATGTGGGTATTATGGCGATCAGCCTTGGGAAGCCCTGAATTCAAGGGCTACCTAAATATACTTCCTGTATGACCCGGGGAAAGTCACTTAAACTCTCAGTGTTCTAGGCAACTATAATTGCTGAGAAGATGAGACCTGCATTAAGAAGGAATTTCACCACCCAGGAATTTCCTACCCCAAGAAAATCATAGGTCCATTCCCTTTCTCTATCCCACATTGTACTTTAACTGATGCAACATTAAAGCAGGACATTAAAGCAACAGAGCAGAAAAGAATGAATATGAGAAGTACATGGAGTCCTCCGTAAATTCAAAGTTTTCTCATTTGGAGGGTCAGGGTTTCAGGCACATCTGGATCAGTGGAGTCTGCAGGGCTATAGCACTTTGATGATCAAAGGCTCCTAGGTCTCTGGTTCTCTCCCTCAGTCTATTTATTCTAAAGATGCTAATAAATAGCCCTGTACAATGGAGCCAATTAATTGCTTGAGAGGTGGTTTGGCATAGGGAGAGAATGCCAGTCTTGGAGTAAGGAACACCTGGGTTTAGTTCCACCGCCTCTGACACATCCTGGCTATACGACTGTGGGCTCTCCAGGCCCCAGGCCACTCACTGAGAAGAAAAGTAGCAGAGCAGGAGCTGATTCACTGTGGGGAGTATTCCTTCCTGGGCCCTCCTCATGACCCCCAAAATCACAAGTTTGCTAAAAAAAAAACTACTTCACTGTAGGGTATCTTTAAATACTGCCCCCTTCAAATCTGTATTTATTACTTGAGGGAAGTTTGAGAAGAAATTTAGGCACTGAATGTAGGTACTTCGTTAAGTCTAGAATAATAAATAAAGCCTTGATTTGTAGCATTTGTTGATTTCAGAAAGACAGCTTTCTGAAGGAGTTTGACCATGAAGAGGAGGAGAGATGAAGGACAGCTAGCAGGGATGGTACCTAAAGCATTCTTATTGCAAAGATGAGGGATTGCAATAGATAAAAGTAAAGAATGTAAATACTGGCATTTCTCTTTGGATTTGCCATTCTTTTTTTTTTCCTCGGTGAGGCAATTGGAGTTAAGTAACTTGCTCAGAGTCATACAGCTAGTGAGAGTTATGTGTCTGAAGCTGAATTTGAACTCAGGTCCTCCTGACTTCAGGGCTGGTGCTCTATCCACTGCACCACCTAGCTGCCCCGATTTGCCATTCTTTTCATTGGGCAACGAGATGCTGAAGTAGACAGAGTGTGGGGCCTGGAGTCAGGAAGACCCAAGTTCTAATCTGGCCTTGGACACTTAATAGCTGTGTGACTCTGGGCAAGTCACTTAACCTTGTTCGCCTCAGTTTCCTCATCTGTAAAATGAGCTGGAGAAGGAAATGGTAAACCACTCCAGTATCTTTGCCAAGAAACTCCCCCTCCAAGAAAGAGAGGTTACAAAGAGTTGGACACAACTAAAACAACAACAAAACAACAATTCTTTTCATTCTATGTTACTTAACACCTCCATTTCAGTTTTCATACATACTATGTCTAATACTGCTACATACCATGTCTAATATGCTACTATCGCTAAAATAATGCAAACATGACTGCATATGTCCACCTGAAGACATGGTAATAGTGGTTGCTGATTGTGTGTGTGTGCGTGTGCATGCGCGAGGCTCGAGCACGTGTTTAAATCAAATTCTAGGAATCTTCATTAGCCCAATAGCCACGATGGTGGGATGTGAAGGTAAATGTTTAACTACTGGCTGGGGGAAGGGAAAGAAGTAGGGCAACTATGTACTTCAGGACATATTTTTAAGTTTAATCTGAATTATTAATATCTTCTCCATCCCATTCTTAAGTCTAGACAATCAACAGAACAATAAATGAAGCCCCGATGATTTCCAAGGTATAAATACTCACACTGAAAATTAACAATTGGCCCTCACCATTCATTGTGAGCTGGCTCTGGCAAGCCCCTGACTGAATGTCACTGAGTGTTAAAAAAGAGAGTTAGAGACTGAATCCTTTCTTCTACCATGAAGGGTATGTCATTGCATATTTCAGAAATGCAAGGGGACAATGAATATCTAACAACTTACCCAAGGTAGCGAATTAGAACTTGCAAATTCCCAAGTCGTAATAGCAGTTGGACAAGTATATTCATTTAAGACAATGTAAGCTGCCTCTGGGTCTGCTGCAAAATTGAATTCTGCACAGATATCAATGTTTCCTCTGGCTAGTGAAATACATAGAAAGAAACACAAAAAATCATTCACTAGATCTTATATTTTCTCATTGTCCAAATAAATACATAAAAATGGAAACAAATTCTAGAAAGAAAGAACTCAACTAATTAGTTGTTCAGTGAAAGTTCATGAATAAGTTGGTTCTTTAGGACCCAAGTATTTTCCCATAGAAACAATGTTATAGACATTAATCAGAATCCCAGGTCAGCCTATGAAACCTACCTAACCCATAATGTCCTTAAAATATCTAGGCACATGGCTAATGTGGGAATTTGTTTTGCATGATTATATATATTTGTAACTGGTTTTGTTTTTCTTTCTTTCTCAATGGAATAGAGAGGGAGAAAGGAATGGAGAGTATTGGAAACTAAATATAATATAAAATTGAAATAAAATTATATATATAGTCATATAAGCATATAACTTTTATAACAATGTCTCTGTTGGAAAATGGGACTAGAGTTCTGACTTCAGACTGTCTTTAAACATATCTCCACTCCAATATCACCTCCCCAGTTTCCACAGCCTAACTCCGGCAGAGGGAAGAGGGGACTCCCTCTCACCTCTCTCCACTGAACAAAGGAAATAGAGATTCCCTCACCACTAAGTCACTGATGGGGTGTCTGTGATTTAGGATAGGGCCTCTAGTAATGATAGAGGTGCAAAGGGGCTGGCACATATGAAGATGTGTGGGCTTCAGAGGTTTGAGAGGTAAGAAGATGGGGAAGGAATGACCATTATAGATTGACAACGTCTTTGCCTCTTACCTACCCATTTATTTCTTTCCAGTTTTGTTGAATCAAAATAACTAAGCTTTGAAAGTCTTCATGATCTTTCTTAATAGTGAGATCTTAATTGAAAATTGTATTCATAACAGTAGTAAATGACCATAATAATCTAGTGTTTAATAAATGCAAAGATACAAGCTTTTGGGGCAAGAACTCACTATTTGACAAAAATTGCTGGGAAAACTAGAAAACAAATTGGCAGAAACCAGGTATAGACTAACATCTCACATAGTATACCAAGATAAGGTCAAAATGGGTACATGATTTAGAAATAAAGGGTAATACAATAAGCAAATTAGGGGAGCATGGAATATTTTACCTGTCAGATCTATGGATAAGGGAAGAATTTATGACCAACAAGATATAGAGAGCATTACAGGATATAAAATGGATAATTTTGAATACATTAAATTAAATCATTTTTGTACAAACAAAACCAATGCAGCCAAGATTAGAAGGAAAGCAGGAAACTGAGGGAAAATGTTTACAGCAAATTTCTATGATACAGGCCTTATTTCTCAAATATATAGGGGGAAGGTAGGTGGCGAAGGGGATTGAGCACCGGCCCTGGAGTCAGGAGGACCTGAGTTCAAATCCAGCCTCAGACTAAACACTTGTCAGTTACTAGCTGTGTGACCCTGGGCAAGTTGCTTAACCCCAATTGCCTAAAAATTTAAAAAAGAATCAAATATATAGATAACGGAATCAAATTTATAAGAATGTGAGTCATTCTCCAGCTGACAAATGGTCAAAGGATATGAACAGGCAGTTTTCAGAAGAAGAAATCAAAGCTATCTATGGTCATGTGAAAAAATGCTCTAAATCACTATTAAAGAAATACTCTAGGGTCAGCTAGGTGGCGCAGTGGATAGAGCACCGGCCCTGAAGTCAGGAGGACCTGAGTTCAAATCCGGCCTCAGACCAAACACTTGACACTTACTAGCTGTGTGACCCTGGGCAAGTCACTTAACCCCAACTGCCTCAAAACAAAACAAAAGAAAACAAAAAAAAGAAATGCTCTGAGGTACTACCTCACACCTATCAGGATGGCTAATATGGCAGAAAAGTAAAATAACAAATGTTGGAAGGGATATAGGAAAATTGGTAACTAATGAACTATTGTTAGAATCATGAACTGATTCAAACATTCTGGAAAACAATTTGGAACTATGCTCAACAGGCTATAAAACTATGCATATCCTTTGACTCAGCAATACCACTGCTAGCTCTGTACCCCAAAGAGATCAAAGAAAAAGGAAAATATTTATAGCAAAAATATTTAGAGCAGTTCTTTTTGTAATGGCAAAGAATTGGAAATCAAGGGAATGCCCATAATTGGGGAATGGCTGAACAAGTTGTGGTATATGAATGTAATGGAATATTATTTGTGCTATAAATATGACAAGCAGAATGCTTTCAGAAAAACCTGGGAAGACTTACATGAACTGATGCAAAGTGAAGTGAGAAGAAGCAGGAGAACATTGTACACAGTAACAGCAATACTGTATAATGATAAACTTTGAATCACTTAGCTATTCTCAGCAATATAATGATCCAAGACAATTCTCAAGGATTGATAATGAAAAATTCTATCCATCTCCTGAGGAAAAACTGATGGATGCAGGTCAAAGCATTTTTCCTTTTAAATTTTATTTTCTTGTTTTTGGTGTTTTCTTTCACAACGTGGCTAATATGTAAATATGTTTTGCATGACTGTATATGTATAATCTATATCAAAGTGCTTGTCTTCTGAAGGAATAAGGAGAGAAAGAGGGAGAGAATTTGGAACTCAAAATTAAAAAGAAACAAATATTAAAAATTTTATATGAAACTGGAAAAAATAAAATATAAAAATTTAAAAACTAATGGTAAAATGTTTTTATATGAAATTAGAAAAAATAAAATATTAAAAAAAGAGAAAATTGTATTCATAGCAATTGGTTTGACTTAAAGCAGTAAATTGCTTTGTAGAAAGAGGAAAGGAAACCAAGGGATAAAGCACTTTAAATTGTCTGGCAATTGTTTATATGTAGGGGTAAGTTAACTTTCCTCTAAAAGTCAAGAATGACAAACTCATTCTGAAATGGAAATTAGAATGCTGATCTTCTTAAGGGCAGGGTCTTTTTTTGTTTGTTTGTTTGCCTTTTTTGTATCCCCAGCTTAGTTCTATGCCTGGAACAATGCTTAAAGATGATGATGATACTGGTGGTGGTGGTGATGAAGAAGGTGATGATGATGATGAAATTAGAGGAAATATACTATCCTTCCAAAAGGTATTTTTATCATTGTTTTATTATCACTAATTGTAATTAATAAGGAATTATCAATTAATTGTTGATAAGCATTATCATTACTTTTAATTGTAATGACTATGTAGATATATGTATATATCTTTCAAAATTATTTAGGGGAAAGGATAAGGGACTGATCTTTAGAGGGGTGGGTTGGGGAACAGATGAAAGCAGTGTATAGAAGGATATTTAGATTTATGGGAATGGGAGGATAAGGGAGGGATTGTTGGAGGGGGAGTAGTTTAAGTAACAGGAGGGTAAAGTAGCGAGTAGAAGTAAAGTAGAGGAGTCAGGAGGGATAGGAAATAAGAGATATGCACAAATATAAAAATAAAGATTAGGAGTAGAATCTGTTAGGGTAAGCATATGTGTTTATATGTATGTATGTGTATATATATATAACCACATTTAATTGTAGCCTGGGGTGGGCGGTGAAAGGGAGAAAAAGGGGGAAAAAAGAACAAAGTAAAAAGTGTGCAGCAGAGAACAAAAGAAAACCTACAAGGAAGCAAAGAAAAGATGGATAGCTCTCAACACAATGCATAGTATTTAACATATAGGCTTTCTTGAAATGAAGATTTATTGCCATATATTTTGAATCCTCTCTTACATTCTGTTGTGCACGTGACATATTTTTCTTTTATATTTAACTTTTAATATAAGTTTACAATGTTTCTTTTTCTTTTCTTATCATGTATTTAAGTTTTAATTTAATTTTTTTTAAAAAACTACTTACAGTACATATTGCCTCCCATTATAAACATATTTTTAATTTTCTTAGGAAATATTGGGTCCATTTTCACTGCCAGAGCTAAATTAGTCAAAGGCCCAGTAGCAATCAGAGTTACCTGCAAAATACAAAGTCATACTTCTCTACATTTTATTATAACTAGTCAGAGACTTATAAAATCTTAGAGTTAGCAGTTATTGCAGAATTTATATTGTACATCCCCCTACCCAAACCACCAATCCCAACTACATTACTACTCTCAAGTTGGACATCTAGGCTCCGCTGGAAGACTTCAGAGAAGGGGAATTTACTAACCCCTTTGAAGCCACCTGCCAATAATGGTATGTGATAGTTCTAATCATTGTGAAATTTCTCCTAAGATAAAATAGAAATATGTTTCCACATAAGTTTCACCCATTTACTATAGTTATACCTTCTTTAAAACTTGAAGACAGCCATCTTGCCCGCCCTTACCCCCTTTTCTCCAGGCTAAATAAACATTCCCAGGTCTTCAACCGAACCTCATTAGCCTTCATTTTCTTAAGGCACTTGAGTACCTCTTCACCCCTCTCTAGATATACTCCACTCCTCCAGTGGCTCTTCTGAATTGTGCTGCAAAATTCTCCAGAGAGAGTATTCTACAAGACTAAATACAGTGGGTCTTTTATCTATCTCTAGACTTCTATTTAATGTTGCCCAAAGTCGTTTTTGTTCTTGGGAGCCACATCATGCTGCTGCCTCATTGAGCTTGCAACATACCATCTCCTCCACCTCCACCCGGTTTTGTTTTGTTCTTAAAACACAAACTGGTTTTTGGCTGTGTCTCCCCTAACTTACATTTGCATAGTTGTTTTTTTTTTTCAAGCTCAAACAGAACTTTACCCTTAGACCTTTAGATTTCATCTTTTTTTTTTCCTTCTGCCCATTATCCTGACAGTTCTGTCATCCACTATATCAGCTAATCTTTTCAGCTTCCCAGTAGTTACAAATTCAATAAGCATAACATCTATGCCTTTGGTCTACGTTATTGATGAAATTAATTGTTGACAGAGCCAGGGCAAAGACAAAGCGTTGGTATATTCCACTAGAGACTTCTTTCCTCTAGCTCCATTGGTCCATCCATCAACACTCACTGGGGTAAGGTAATAAGCTTGCATCACAACACTTTTACTCAGTTACAAAAAGCAATTATTTCATTCACCTGAATATCAAGCATAATGAATGGCCCCGGACAAAGCTTCTAGTAATAGCAAAGGTCTAAAGGGGCTGGGAATGGTTAAAGGTATGTGGGCTCCAGGAGTCTGAGAGATAAGTTATTATAGATCTAAAGCGTTGTTACTTCTTAAAGAAGTACATGTCAAATATACAAGAATATCAAAGATAAAAGAATAATGTAGGATAGCAACTTGTTTCAAGGCAATTTCTATCTGAACATTGTCAAATATAAGATGAGAACAATAACAATAGTAACAGTAATAATACCTTACATTTGTATAGCATTTCCATAGATTACAAAGTATTTTCTCATACCAAAACAAAACAAACAAAACACTCCTTGGGTCTAATCAGCCAATCAGTTTAAAACCACCTATGTGTATTTATCATCCAGCCTCCATCTATCACTCTCTGGGCCATAAAGATTTAACTTTGGGGCAGCTAGGTGGTGCAGTGGGTAGAACACCCACCCTAGAGTCAGGAGGACTTGGGTTCAAATCCGACCGCAGACACTTGACACATAATAGTTGTATGCAAGTCATGTAACCCTGTTTGTCTCAGTTTCCTCATCTATAAAATGAGCTGGAGAAGGAAATGCCAAACTACTCTAGTACCTTTGCCAAGAAAACCCCAGGTGGGGTCATGAAGAGTCAGACACAACTAAAACTACTGAACAACAAACATTATATTGTGTCAACAGGAGTCTAGTGCCATATGATAAAAGAAGATAACAGGTAAACACTTCCTTCCTTCCTTCACCCATGCATAAGTCTAGGTGCTAGAACAATGGCAGACCAACCATGGCACCACAGCCTTGACAATGTCACCTTGTTAGGTCTCTCACTGATGATCCTTATCATTGCAGCTACAGCGTGTTCCTGTTGCACTTGGTCGAATGCAGGAGCATTAGCATCAGGTACGTCCCCTAAACCGTCTGTTCCATAAAAATAATCTTTTTTCGTTGTATTAAGTAAAGGGGAAGAAGCGCCCTGGTACACTGGGATCTGAAATGAAATGTTCAGTGAGAAGAGTCAGACTGACCCAATTATTAAAAAAAAAATGAAAGGCTCATGTTTCCCATGTGAAAGCATGCAGCTATAAACATCAAATCATGTCAGCTGTGGTGGCACATGCGTGTAATCTCAGCTACAGGAGACCCAGGGGCAGGGCGATCTCTTGAGCTCCAGAGCTCTGCGCTAAGCTGATCTTGCCTGCATTAAGTCAGGCCTTGGTATGTGATGAATCCTCAAGAGCAGGGGGCTACCATGTTGCCTTAGGAGGGGTGAGCTGACCTCGGTAATTAAAGCTGCAAATCAAAGAAAGGTCTTGTGTGGATGAGCAATGGGATCCAATCTCGAGTGGCCCCTACACTTCCAGCCTGAGTGTGATTGAGAAACCCACTAAATTTTTAATTAATAATAATTATGAGTAATTACAAATTAAAAAGGTATTTGACTCCAAAATCTAAGAGTAAAAATGGTTTATTGGATGACCAAAGACTTCATCATGAAATCACCAATCTACAAGTGACGAGTCGCTCTGTAGTAAGGTAGGCTATTCCTGTTACTGGAACCAAAATCAGAACTTTGCTCACATAGTAGAACACACCATAGCTTGTGCTCTTCTGTTAAGTCAGAGTCAGTCAAAACTTATTCTGAGATAAATTAAGTTGACTTAGGGACAAAAGAGCAACAGCACAGGAGAGAGTCTGATGGAGAGTGAGGGTATGGTACCTCAAAGGTGAAGTCCACCAGGTACAGTCATGCCAGGATGAAGCAATCTATCCCCCACATTTCCATAGGGACAATTTTAGTTAAAAAAGACTAAATAGTGAGTTTTCTTCTAATAATGTTACTAAAATGACTTCTTTATGTCACAAATTCTTTTCCAAATGACATATTCTAGTTCTGGTGCTGTCCCATTTGCAATATAGATGGGGGCTGGAGGAACAAAAGTTTATAGTATCTCAGATTCTTCTACTGAGAGCTCAAAAATTCAAAGCCATGAACAAATACGTGAATAGATTAGGATAATCTTATGATTTTCACAAGAGCAGTTAGGTAGCTCAGTGAATAGAGTGCTGGGCTGTTAGGAAGACCTAAGTTCAAATATGGCCTTAGACACTGTGTGACCCTGGACAAGTCACTAACTCGTTTGCCTCAGTTTTCTCATTTGTAAAATGAGCTGGAGAAGGAAATAGCAAGCCACTCCAGTATCTTTGCCAAGAAACCTCAAATGGGGTCACTAATGACTGAACAACAAAAATGTAATATGTAAAAGGACTATACTTAACAAGTAGTCATTCAGCTTACTCCTAAAGCCCTGCTAGGAGGGGGAACCCACCACACCTCAAGTTTGTTTGCACAACTGATGCAAACTGCAGCTTTGACTAATTGCTAATCAGCTGAGTTAACTTGAAGATACTCTAAGTGTGACTTCGGTAATTCCATGTAAAATAACTGACCTACCAACGTTCACTAGTTTGTTTTTACAAGTCAAAATTTTGAAATGAAATAATTTTAATGCATTCGGTAGACAAATTATATCACTTAATGTAGTTGGAACATTAAACATATGACTTTATACATTTTAGCTTTTCGATTAGAATAATGGCTTGTAATATAAAAACCACTTCTCAATTTCTCCTTCTGTTTATTAGTGATTCTTGGATGAGAAGCAACATAGTGTAGTGCAGGGAGGGTGCTAGATTTGGAGGTAGGAAGAACTGGGTTTAAATCTCACCTCTGACCTAGCTGTCTAACCATGAATAAGTCATTTAATGTCCCTGAGCCTCAGACCACTCTTTGTGATCATTCCACCTTGGTAGAAGGAGTTCCCACATGAGGAAATCACAAGGGAACTTCATTTAAAACATCTACATCTTTAATAATTTATTTCAAGTGGAATTTTAAAAAATTTTCAAATCGCTGTGGAGTTTTATCATTCAGTCTAATCCAGTCATACTTTATAGTCCCTTTAAATTCTCATCAGTATACAGGACAATACGATTTTAAACAATGGATTTATATAAGCAATGGAGATGGACACTCCCGTATTTTTTCTTCTTTTATTTTTTTAAATCAAGCAGCAAACTTAGGTCCTGCAAGTTAGTTTTGTTTGTCTGTAAATCATTTTTGTTGTTCAGTCATTAGTGACCCCATTTGAGGTTTCTTGGCAAACATACTGGAGTGGCTTGCTATTTCAAATCCATCCTCAGATACTAGCTGTGTGACCCTGGTCAAATCATTTAACCATGTCTGCCTCAGTTTCCTCATCTATAAAATGAGCTGGAGAAGGAAATGGCAAAACACTCCGGTATCTTCACCAGCCTCAAATGAGGTCACAAAGAGTTGGCCATGACTTATCAATCAAACAACAAATCCCTAGTGCGTTGCCTTGAACATAATAGGCACTTAATATATGTCTATTGAACTGAATTGTTAATGTGCAATACAGAGACTCACAAGACAGAAAAGTTACCTGTAAATGGTTACACTTTTTTAATACCCGAAGGACATTTTTACACACATTTTCCACTGTAGTATTTCCGAAACAGCAAGTGATACCCAGGACTTCAACATTCGGCGCTGCCAGTGCCACCATTAAGGCAGCAGCATCATCCACTCCAGCATCAACATCAACCAACAATAATTTCTTTTCCATTGCTAGAATTTCTACTGAAAATAAGACCCAGAGGTAGACGCCTTTAGATTAAAAGAGTAAATGTAAATGCAATTAAAAGCTGTATACCTTACAAAGAAAAATTCTCCAATTGTGTAGATAAAACTTAAAGTGCCATAGGTCCTAATGAAGTTTTAAGGAAAAGTGGTTTTTTTGTAACATCCTATAACTCTCTCCTAGACTGCTTTTTCAGGAAAACATTACAGAGACCTTTACAGAGACCTGAAGCTGAAACTGAGGCATAGGAATCTTCAGAAGCCATTCAGTTTTGTTGTTAACAAAGCAAGGGAAAAGTCAGACGTCCTGACAGGACAGGAAGGCACCACCCTGGAACTGGGAGCCTTTTTTGTTTTATACCCCTGATCTCCTAGGCTTCATTTGGGCTAAAAGTCATGAGTGTGTGTATGTGGAGAGGGAGATGATGATGATGTGTGTGTGTATATGTATATATATACATATATACATATACACACACACGTTAGGGGAGGAAAAGGGGATTGCCACTCCATACCGGTATGTGTGTTTGGGGAGAATGAGGATGCCTATGTATGTGTGGGTATGTGTGTGTATGTGTGTTAGGGGAGGGAGAAAGGGTGCCACTATGTGTATATTGATATGTTTAGAGGAGGAGAAAGGGTGTGTTTGGAGGAGAAGATGGGGTGAGGGGTGCATTGTGTTTGGAGACAGAGAGATGAGGACAAAGTCTCTGTGCCAGCGTTAGGTGAGGGAGAGAGGCTGTCACTACGTCTGTGGAGGGGAGAAGAGGGGTTGTCATATGTGTTTGGAGAAGGAGACTGGGTGAGGGGTGTATGTGTATTTAAACAGAAAGATGAGGATGCTTCTGTGCATGTGTCAGAGGAGGGACAGAGGATATCACTATGTGTGTGAGGAGGTTTATGTGTGTTTGGAGAGGGAGGTAGGACTGCCATCGGGTGTGTTAATGGAGGGAGTCGGGGGTGCCACCGCGTGGATGTGCCGCACAGGTAGACAGGAACAAGGCATGCCAGGGACACACAGCCTCCACCCTTCTGGCCCGCCCCGCGCCTCGTGCGCCCTCCGGCTGGGCATTACACATCCACACCAGCTCTGCAGGGAGCTCCTTTGCCCCGGCTCTCGCCCCTACCCCCACCCCGCCCCCGCGAAGTCGGCGCCCGAACCTGTCTCCAAGCCGCGCGTGCCAGCAGCCACCGAGAGCCCACGGCTTCCCCAGACCAGGGCGCGCGCGCCGCGAAGACCCACGAGCCCGGCCTCGGTCACCCCCCGCGGGGCGACAGTCTCACGTGGCTCGTCCTAAAACACGCCTTCCTGTTCTCTGCACTCAAAATGGAGATCCTGGAGAGAACGATCTGCCCACCTACTCCGCGCAAATCTGGTGCTCGGCCACGTAGAAAAAGGCCGTTAGTAACAGACCTAATTTATTCATATTAATCAATAATTAACTCGTTACCAGGACCCAGCGTGCAGGAACTCGTGCACCCCATTCTCTAGTTACGTAACCTGAGCGGCTCACTGGAGCCCTGGAGTGAGGAAAACTGTCTCAGATTTTGAAAAATTACAGGTGGCATATTAACTGTACAATTTGCAAGACTGGTCTGCACCCTTCTTAACTGGACAGGCAACAGAGTCAAGATTTTTCCAATTCTTCCTCAAAGCATCTTTTTTTTTTTTGTTTGTTTTTGTCTTCAAAAGGGAGATTTTTTTTTTTTAGATTACAATCAGCTTACTTTAGATATGCATTTACAGGCAAATCGCAGCATCTTAAATCACATAATGTCCTCTAAAAAACACTTCCCAGGTGTTCATTCTAGGTCAGGGATTCTGAACTTGGGATCTGTCTGAGCCTAAAAGAAATTGCAGTACAATATAATTGGTTTCCTAGCTTATTTAATGTATTTAAAAACATTATTCTGAGAAGGGGTCTATAGGCTTCACCAGATTGCCAAAATGGATCCATTACCCAAACAAGTTTAAGGACCGCTGTTCCTAGATGGAGGATCTCTTCATCGTGGGGTTCCATTGATGCCAACAGCAATGTCAGGGGTCTTCTAGGAATTGCCTTAAAAATCAGCAAAATTAAAAAGAAAATAAATGCAAGAAAAAAAAATACCTCACGGGAGGTGCCGAAAGGAGGAGGAAAGCCCACCGCCTAGGTGCTTAGGATTAGTGTCCCACCTGTAAGACAACAGGGGTTAATATAGGTCAGAGGCACTCTGGCCATGCAAATATTAAAGATATAACAGGGCCACCTGAGGCTCCAGGTAATATCTCAGTAAATGAGAGTTGTTCAAGAGCAAATTCCTGGAGCGGAGGTAACTAGAATAATCTTCTAGAAGACCCAGTGAATAAAATCTGAGCAACAGCAGTGAAATGATGACACCAACTGGGAGTGCGATGGGAACGAGTGGTAAAAAATCCCGCAAAGTGAAAGTAGAAAGGCAGATAGGACATTTCTAAAGTTCACTCCCGCTCAAGAGGCTCCATTTGTATCCAGCACCTTGGATACAAACTACACACTCCCTTTACATACTGTTGGTTCAGCTGTTCAGCATTTAAAGACCATCACAATCTGGTTCCACTCAATCAATCAATATGTTCGTGTGTATTGTTTACCTTTGTGGCGGTCACTCTTCTAGGCACTGGAGATACAAAGACAGAAGGAAGAAAAAATAACACAAGAAACCAGTCCCTGAGCCCAAGGAAATTATATTCTATCAGGGAGGCAATATATACATAAATCAAATATGGACAAAGTATAGACAAGATGAATACAAGGTAAATTTATTGGAGTGGCTATTAGAAGCTGGGGGGGGGGGACTCAGGAAAAGTTTTATGTAGAAAGTGTGTTAAAGTAGTTTTAAAGCAAATAAGGATTTCTAAGAGGCAAAGGTGAGGGGGGAATCTGTGCAGGCACAAAGGCTGGGAGATAAAAGATTGAGATGGAGCTTTTCTTTTCCAATTTATTGCATATTTCTCTTCTTTGGATAGTCTGTATTCCAGCCAAAATGGCAGGCCTGCTGTGCCTCAGACTTGTAACTCATATTATTTTGCTGTTATCTTTATTCAGTTTAGTTAGTAGGTAGTGTGGGAAATCTGTTAGCAATGGACAGTTTCAGCTTATTTGCACATACACTAATGCCTATGAATGGTTTGCTTTTTTAATGAACATTTTGATATAATTATTTCTACTTTGTTTTGTTTTGCTCTTAGGATTTTTTGCTTGGGTACTAGGCATATGCATGAATTATCAGGTCATTCATGTACTACATCCAGAGACACCCAATAGCAGAAGCAGCCTGTGATGTCTCTTGGATGTACTATTGATGTGCATTTGTTAGAAATATGCTATGGGAAGATCGCTTAGAAATATGGGGCTGGGGAAGTCTTAGTGGTATGTCTGTTTTCAAGTACTGCCTTCCCTGATCATCTTATTTTGTTTATGATGTAACGTTTTATATCTAAGTCATATATTCATTTGGAGTATATTGTGGTATATGGTGTGAAAGGTTAGTAAAAATCTAATTTCTCCCAGACTGTTTTATATGTCTCTGGGTGGGGGGAAGGGAGAGGGGGAGGAGAGAAAGAAAAAGAAAAAAGACATTTACATAATAACTTTATTATATATTTAAAAAGAATAGCAAGTTGTACATAACAGGTTTGTAGTTTCTGTGCAATCATCTTTTTTACTAATAAATTCTTACCCTCAGCAATTGTCCTTGAGTTTATTGAACATTGTATTCAATGTATTCAATTACTTCTTGATATTATGCATCTAATATGTTTTATTGATCAACTTTTCTATTTTTTCATCACTACCAAATTGTTTTGTAGTATTACTGCATTTGTAGTATAGTTTGAATTTGGCTACTTCTACATCCCATTTCTTTACATTTTTTTTTCATTATTTCCCTTAAAATTCTTGACCTTTTCTTCCTCTAGATGAACTTAGTTGTTATTTTCTCTAACAGGTAATTCTTCGGTAGTTTGATTGGCATGGCATCAATTCTGTAAATTAGATAGTAAGTGAATGCAGATAGACCTGAGTTCAAATCCTCCCTAACACATGATGAAAAATGCTATCCACCTCCACAGAAAGAACTAAAGTCTGAATGCAGATTGAAACATATTATTTTTCACTTTATTTTTTTCATGTTTTTTTTTGTCTGTGCTTTCTTTCACAATATGACTAATATGGAAATATGTTTTGCATGATTACATATGTATAACCTGTATCAAATTGCTTACCATCTGAGGGAGAGGGAAGGAAAAAGGCTATTTGGAACTCAAAATTAAAAAAAAAAAGAATGTTAAAAATTGTTTTTACATGTAATTGGGAAAAATATTATTTTAAAAAATTCTCCCTAAGACATTTATCATGGCCACGGGCAAGTTACTTAACCTCTTCAGACTTCAGTTTCCTCATCTGTAAAATGAGGATATTAATATCAACTTTTTCATAGGGTTATTATGAAGATCAAATGCAGTAACACATGTAAAGTACTTTGCAAATCTTAAAATACCATCTAAATTGTTGGCTATTATTATTTGCAGGGCCCAACCATGAGCAATTAATCTCTCTCTAATTATTTAAATCTTCTCTTAGTTCTGTAAAGAATGTTTTATAGTTGTAGTCACACAGTTCTTCTGTGTGTGTCTTATTAGGTAGTCTCCTTGATATTGTGCTTATTTTGAGTGGAATTTCTTCTACTTCTTTCAGGTTTTATTGGTAATATATGGAAAGGCTGATGATCTTTGGTGTTTTTAAAATATCCTGCTACTTTAATGAATTAGCTAATTTTTAAAAACTAATTTTAAGTTGAATCTTTAGGGTTTTCTAAGTAAACCACCAAAATATCTTCAAAAAGTGAATTTTGTTTCTTTTTTTGCCTATACTTATTCTCATAATTTCTTTTTTCTTATATTATTGCCATAATAGTTATAACTATGTCAAATAATAGTAGTGAGAATTGTCAGTCAAGAATAAACCCCAAAAACCTAAAAAAAAAAAAGTTTTTTAGAAAGAATTTTATTAAGTCAGTTTGGTGGAGGAGAGAGCCAGAAAAAAAGTGTGGCTCCCTTCTGAGTTTCTGTGAGGTTTCAAACCGGGGCATAAAGACAAGCAGTAGTCAGTATGTAGAAAAGGGAGAACTCTATATCAGCAGGAAAATATAAACATTCAATAAATTCAGGTAAAGCTAGCTTTTGGGCAAACCAGAACCAAAACCTGAGTGGACCCAAAACAAGCAGTCTGGTATCCGTGATGGGCCCCTGGGATCAGGGTGACCCATACATTCCACAATATCTAGGTTAAACAATACAGCTAGGTCCAAACAATAATAGTAAGTAATACATAATACAGTATTTTTTTACCCAGATTGGGCACCCATAATCTTATTGAAAAGGCCTGTAGAATTTCTCCATCATGGATGTTAGCTCTTGGTTTTAGATAGATATTGTTGATCATATTAAGGAAAGATCTATTTTTTTTTCTTGTTCTTCTTAATGTTTTTTAATATATAAACCTTTTCCAGTATTCATATAACTCTATGATTTTATTGATTTGTTATTAATATGTTCTGTTGTGTTTATAATTTTCATAATATGAAAACAACTCTATAACCCTTGCATAAAGCTAGCCTGGCCATCATGTATAATGTTTTCATTTTACTATTTGCTAATATTTTACTCACTATTTTTACATCAATATTTTTAAAAAAAATACTGCTCTTTAGGTTTTTTCTCTTACTTTTTTTCTCCCTGGTTTAGATATCTGGAATCATATTTGTCTCATAGAAAGAGTTTGGTAGGATACTATATTTTCTTATTTTTGCAAACAATTTATGTAAAATTGGAGTTAATTATTCTTTAAATATTGGATAGCATTCACTTGTAAATCTGTCTGGTTCTGGGGTTTTCCCTCTTCTGAGTTCATTTATGCCATAAGTTTTATGGTTTATTCAATTTCTTCTTCTGAGATTGGGTTATTTAAATTCCCATTAATTGTTTTGTTAATCTGAGCATTTCATATTTTGTAGATTTCATTTCATTTTATGTATCAGTTTTGTTGGCATACAATTGGGCAAAAATAGTTTTCATCTTTATAATTTCCTTTATTTCCTTTTCATCTGTTGTGAAGTTTCCTTTTTCTTATTTTATTTTGGCAATTTACTTTTCTTTTTTTCCCCTTTTTTATCAAATTAGCTAATGGTTTATCTATTTTATAAATTTTTTGAAGAAACCACTTCCTAGTTTTACTTAGCAATATAGCATATTTTCTTTTGTTTTTGCTTTTATTTATTTTTTTCTTTGATTTCATTTGGTGTGTTTACTTGGAGTTTCTTGAGTTGTTTTTCTAATTTTTAGTTGCATACCTAATTAAATGATTTATTTTTTATATCTTTTATTGATGAAAGGTTGTAGATTCATAAATTTCTCCCTTAAGATTGCTTTGGTTGAATACCGAATGTTTTGGTACTGTTTTTTCATTGTTGTCATTTTCTTTTATGAAATCAGCCATTGTTTTTGTTATTTTCTCTTTGACTCATCAATTCTTTAGGATTAGTCTCTATTTAAATTTAAATCCTTTCTTCAAGAATTTTAGCTGATGATAGATTTCACTAAAATAATGATTTCCCTGTGAAGAAAATAAGACATAGATAAAGTGAAAGATAAAAATTTACCTTGAAGTCTAAATTGGCACCAACTTGAATTTATATTAACAAGCAACCTTATTGCACCAAAGAAGAGAACCTTTTTGACATGATTATCCCTTAATCAAATCAATAACATATACATACACATATAAAATATACAAATATAAAAAATTAATTTTTTTCATTTTACCTATATCTTATTTTCTTCACAGGGATATTATTACTTTAGTGAAATCTATCATCAGCTAAAATCATTGAAGAAAATATTTAAAACTTTAATGGAGATTAATCTTAATCCAGTCCTTGAACTCAGAACCCCCTGGGCCAGTGCTCTCTCCATAGCACCACCCAGCTGCCCTAGAGAAGATAAAATACTGAGATATATTTTTTTTTGTTTGTTTTTTAAGGCAATTGGGGTTACGTGACTTGTCCAGGGTCACACAGCTAGTACGTGTCAAGTGTTTGGTCTGAGGCCGGATTTGAACTGGTCCTCCTGACTTCAGGGCCAGTGCTCTATCCACCGCGCCACCTAGCTGCCCCAAATACTGAGATATATTAGTATGTTATACATGTACATTTCACTTTTTAATTTCTCTTGTTAGCCATCAGCTAGCAGCTGTCACTGAAAATAATCCTGTTGAAATATTTGAATGTCCCATCTCTCGGGTTACATTTAGATTTTATGGTTCAAAGCATAGCATTTGTGAAGGATGCCAGGCAAATGTGATATGCACACAAAGCAGAGATGGCTCTTGACTATGGAAAGCGCCAGATCTATTGGCACTGTCCAGTGGCTAAAAAAAAGCACATGGCATTTCTCCTTTTCATGTTAAGTACGCACGTCAGTCATTTTCTTGGTGTTGATGATGAAGAAGTCCAGCTTCTGAATAGGAATCAGGACTCTAACTTGAAGGGTAATTATGAAGAGGAGAGGTTTAATGAGATCATTTAATGAATCTTTAATCATGAGGTTTAATGCTTCCCTGTAACTGCTAACTTGGAAGAAAAAAAATGAGATGTCCAATTAATTTCTGAGCTATCCTTGAGTTTATCTGAGTAATACTGTTACCTTTTTAAAAGTATCTCTACTAAATCATCTGGAATTTTTGTATCCATCAGCATAATTCCCACACGCCTCTTCCCTGAATGCTTCGTATACTCCTGGAATAGGGAAAGGGATTGTGATTACTTTGGTATAGCAAACTCCCAGATAAAGAAACTCATCCCATTGATGCAGGTCAACACCTCCTTTGTAAATTAATAGAGATTTTAGAGAGTTGTCTAGACTGAAGACAGAGGTATTAAGTAATTTGCCCAGAGTTGTAGAGCCACTACGTGCCAGAGTCAAGAAGCATTAACTAAGCACCTGCTATGTTCCAGGTACCGTGTTTACTGCTGGACGCAACACTTGAACTCAGGCCTTCTCAGCTTCGAGACCAGTTCTGTACCCTCTATTCATTCCCACCTCTCTAGACTCTTAGAATGGAGAGTTCAGAGGAATCTTAGAAGTCACCCAGTCCATTCCCTTAGTTTTAGAGATAAGGAGAATTTCCCAGAGCCATGAGAAACATTTGAAAAGTATAAATGAGATTATAGCTCATTATTTAAGGATAAGGAAGAGCATGGGCTTATCACTGACATTACTAAGAGGTGTTGAGAGCAGTTCTGCTCATTAACCGAACCTGTATCAGAGGCAGCTAGGAATTTTAGATTTTTATTCCTGCAGAAG
Source organism: Vombatus ursinus (assembly GCF_900497805.2). Taxonomy (NCBI): domain Eukaryota; kingdom Metazoa; phylum Chordata; class Mammalia; order Diprotodontia; family Vombatidae; genus Vombatus; species Vombatus ursinus. Next base: position 4,847,292 of record NW_020951369.1, on the reverse strand, counting down.
AGAGTAAAAAAAAAAATCAAACCAAACCAAATTCCTTTAACATGGCAGTTCAAGCACAAAGAGACACCACCCCTAACCCTTTTTGACTCACAAAAAACAGAGCACAGGAAAATCACTTCAAAGATACCAATGCTGTGAATAAAAATTGCATCAGAAAAGCTGTCAGGACAGTGGCCCTTTGGATTGACTGTTGTGAAAACATCATTTCTGCAAATAACCACTTTTTAGACAATACACTTAGATAAACATTACCAGAATTTGTTATATATAATGCTACCAATTCTACCTTAAAGCCGCAACCACTACTTTGTGGCTCACAAGGAGGTATATAATTATCTCCAAACCTTATGTTTCCTCTGAAGACTTAGAGGGGGCAGGGTATGTAAAGGATGTTTGTAATGACATTGTCTCAGAGGTTATCATTCTGCTCCTCTTTTTGTTTGTTTTTGATGAACCAGACAGTTTAAAAGTTTAAATATTTTCCCCAGATTGTGTCCAGGGAAGGATGACTAGGATGGTTAGCACACTTAGTGCCATATCATACAAGCATCCTTCAAAAGGATTGGAGAAATTTAGTCTAGAACTGGTCTTGTTTCATCTAGAGTGAGAAAATCGAGATTGATGTGACTTATTTCCTCCATTAGCATGTTCTCTTGTTGCTCTCTGGATAGGGGAGACAACCTTACTCTGGAGCCAGAGGGCCTGAATTCAAATCCCAAATCCAATGCTTACATCTGGTGTTACCATGGGTGTCTCGCTTAACCTAACTGGCCTCAGTTTCCTCATCTGTAAAATAAGAGAGGTGAACTAAATGACCTTTGAGGTCCCTTCCAGTTATAAATCTATTGTGTAATTCTAAATTCTAAAAGAATCTCATGTTTATATTAGTAAGTACCTAAGGACTAAAAGTAGCCAAACTCGATGGGCAAGTACACATATCACTGGAATGAAAGGAGGTAACGTTTTGGCTTTTTATTGTATTTTCTCTTTAAAATAAGTTTTTGTTAGACGTGTTAGTAAATCTGTGGTTATATTTCAGTTATGCAGGTTTGTTTTGGCAAGGGACCAGGGAATGGAAAAGTAGTTGAAGAACTGACTACAAATAAAAAGTAGTGTTAGCCTTTGTTTCCCCCATTATTATATTCCTATCCCAAGAGCCAAGGCCCCCAGGTGGATAAGTTTCTGAATGTGTAGGAGGAAGAGATTCTGTCTGGATTGAATCAATCTCTTCCCATGTCACCCTGACTATTACCTTTCTCCCAAATATTTTGAGCTTCAAAACTATAAATGTCTTAAAATCTTAGTTCTGTTAACAATGAAATCCCAGTGTAATTGCCCTCCAGTAAACCTTATCTTAAAACTCTGGCTGATAATAATTTTCACCCTCAGGCTTCATATAGCACTTTGCTTTATAACTCTCTAATGTACCTATCATGTAATAATAATATAATTTATAATAATTTCTTTTGGAGGCAGACAGATGGTAGTGAATAGAATGTTGGATCTGGAGTTAGGAAAACCAGAGTTCAAATCCAGCCTCAGACTCTTACTAGCTGTGTAATTCTAGGCAAGTCACTTAAGTCTTTGTCTCAGTTTCCTCATCTGTAAAATGGAGATAATAATAGTATCTGCTCCCAAGGGTTGTTGTGAGGATCAAATAAGATAATATTTGTAAAGTGCTTACTACAGTGCCTAGTACACAGTATATGTTAAATCTTAACTATTATGATGATGATGGGTAGCTAGGTGGTACAGTGGATAGAGAGCTGAGCCTGAAGTCAGGAAAACCTGAGTTCAAATCTGGCCTCAGGCACTAGCTGTGTGACCCTGGGCAAGTCACTTAACCCTGCTTGCCTCAATTTCCTCATCTGTAAAATGAGTTGGAGAAGGAAATAGAAAACCACTTCAGTATCTTTGCCAAGAAAACCCTAACTGAGATTACAAAGAGTCAGAGAGGACTGAAATGACTGAACAATAACAACAGTGATGATGATGTCATCTCATTCCTGTACTAATATGTAAGCTCCATGTGGACAGGAACCATGGTTAGCATGGTGCTCTGCACATAGCAATCCTCAATAAACATGATAGGAGTCATAACAAAAATTGCCCTTACAATGGAACACTAGGTTGGTTTTTCCAAAGTCTCAACATGTCTGGTGTCTGGATTTGGGGAGAATTAGAAGAGGAAATGAGGGGCAAAATGGCTGCTGACACTTGACTATTTCTCCCCAGATCATGTCTCATTGTATTCTGGGGATGTGATATTTCTTCTTGTGCTGCAGATTTTGATAGTGGAGGTAACAGACACCGTATTGATATGAATTCTTTCCCCAGCCTGGCATGGGAATAGATAAGGTTATACCTTTCCAGGCTCTGCTTATATTGGTCTGGGGCAATATGTGAGGACTAAAAGTCATTAGATTTTGGAAGGGCATGACATTGAAGAGGTGTGATTTTAGTGATAAATACCTCTTCCAAGAAAGGAATATTTGGTATTTTAAAGATTTTTTTTTAATAAGCAGGATAAGTTTTTTCTTTACTTCTTTCTATATTGAAGCTTTTAAAGATGTTTTTGAAATTCAGGTGTCAACTTCTCATACTTGATAAAAATAAACTCTTGTAGTAGTTTTAGAATTTTGAACTCCGGATTTCTTGAGGAAAGAAAAAGTGGGAGGGAGCCAAGATGTGAAGGTGGTGGTGTCCATGCTCTTCTAACACTCCCCTCAAAACAGCTTTAAAATAACACCTCAAATCAAATTCTGGAGTAGAAGAGTCAACAAAAGGTCAGAGTGAGACATTTTTCCAGCCCATGACACTTTACAGGTTGGAAGGAGAGGTCTGTGACACTGACGTGGGGCTGGCCCAAAGCCCATGTGGTGGCAGCTGTGGACCTTGGAGGCAGTGATGGCAGCAGCAGCTGCTTTGGGAACTCTCAGCCCAGAGGCAGGAAGGGGATCAGGCAGCTGGTCAGAGAGAGATTACAGGGAACCCCTGTGATATACTAGATGTAGAATCTGATGCTGTTTAATAACTGACTTGCCTGTACCCCCTCCTGGGTTGAAATTTCTGGAGCACTTTGGGGCACAACGGAGCAGGAACCCTGAGAAGCAGTATCACTTATGGCTGCATGAGATCAGGGGCCCTTCCTGGGTAAGGACCAGAGCACAAATCAGGAGAGCAATGACCCACAGCTCTCCCAGATCATACCACCTTGGAAGTACTGAAAACTTCACAAACCCCAGAACTAGCTCTGAAAACAGCAGCACAAAAAAACCTGAAGTTTGGAACAGTGCCTCCTTACCTCAAGGTAAGCAGAGCCCAACTTTAACATGAAGTTCAAAGTCAACAAAGAAATAAGCTGGAAAAATGAACAAAGAAGAAGAACCTGATCATAAAAAGTTACTATGGTGACAGGGAAAATCAAGACACAAACTCAGAAGAAGATAATGATGTCAAAACAGCACAAGCAAAGCATCAAAGAAAAATATGAATTGTCAACAAGCCCAACAAGAATTCCTGGAAGAGCCAAAAAATGATTTTTAAAATCAAATAAGAATAGTAGTAGAAAAATTTGGAGAGGAAACGAGAATGATGAAAGAAAAATTATGAGAAGAAATTAACAACTTGGTAAAAGAGGCACAAAAAATACTGAGAAAATAACACCATGAAAAAAAAAAACCAGAATTGACCAAATGGTCAAAGAAGCACAAAGTTTCTCTGATGGAATTACTTACTTAAAAATCAGAACTGGCCAAATGTAAACAGACATACAAAAGCTCACTGAAGAAAATAATTGCTTAAAAATTAGAATTGGACAAGTGGAAGCCAATGGCTCTGTGAGACATCAAGAAACCATAAAAGTCTAGAGAATAAAAAAATAGAAGAAAATGTGGAAATGTTGGAAAAACAACTAACCTGGAAAATAGATCAAGGAGAGATAATTTAAGAATTATTGGAGGGCAGTTGGGTGGCGCAGTAGATACAGCACTGGCCCTGAAGTCAAGAGGACCTGAGTTCAAATCTGGCCTTGGACCAAACACTTGACACTAGCTGTGTGACCCTGGGCAAGTCACTTAACCCCAATTGCCTAAACAACAACAACAACAAAAAAGAATTATTGGACTACCTGAAAGCCAAACCAAAGAAAGAGTACAGACATTTAAAAAATTAATTATAAAGGAAAACTGCCCTAATATTCTAGAACCAGAGGGAAAGTAGAAATTGAAAGTATTCACCATCACCTCCTGAAAGAGATCCCAAAATAAAAACTCCCAGGAATACTATATCTAAATTTCAGAGCTTTCAGGTGAAAGAGAAAATACTTTAAGCAACCAGAAAGAAACAATTCAAATACCACGGAGCCACAACCAGGATCACACAAGATTTAGCAGCTACCATGTTAAAAGAGTAGAGGGCCTGGAACATGATATTCTAGAAGACAAAAGAGCTAGAATTACAACCAAGAATAACTTACACAGCAAAATTAAGTATAATTCTTCAGGGGAAAATGGATATTTAATGAAATAGGGGACTTTCAAGCATTCCTGATGAAAAGATCAGGGCTGAATAGAAAATTTGACTTTCAAATACAAGACTTAAAAGAAGGGTAGAAAAAGTAAACATGAAAGAAAAATCATAAGGGAATCAATAAAGTTAAACTTTCATAGTCTTAAATGGGAAGATGATACATGCAACTCCTAAGAACTTTATCTTTATTATGGCAGTTAGAAGGACTCTACAAAGACAGAGGGCATGAGAATGAGTTGATTATGTTGGAATGAGGGATGCACTGGGAGAAGGGGGAAGGGGGAGGAAGAATGGGGAAAATTAACTCACATAAAAGAGGTATGCAAGGAAGAGATTTCATAGTGGAGGGGGAAATAGTGGTGGGGAGAGGCAGGCAATGCTTAAACCTCACTCTCATATGAATTGATTCAAAGAGAGAAGAATATAAATATATATACACACACAAACACGCACATACATTCAATTGAGTGTAGAAATTTATCCTACCCAACAGGAAAGTAGGAGGAAAGAGGATAAGAAAAGGGGGTGTGTGATAAAAAGGAGGGCAGATGAAGGGAGGCGGTGGTCAGAAGCAAAATAGACTTTTGAGGAAGAACAGGATAAAAAAGAGAAAAAAGGATAAACAAAATGAAATAGGATGGAGGGAAATGAACAGTTAGTAATCATAACTGTGAATATGAATGAGATTAATTCACACATAAAACAGAAATGTTTAGCAGAATGGATTAGGAACCAAAATCTAATGAATATATTGTTTACAAGAAATACAGTTGAAATAGAGAGACACGCATAGAATTAAAATAAAGGTCTGGAGAAAAAGCTATTGTACTTCAGCTGAAATAAAAAAGATAGGGATAGCAATCATGATCCCAGTTAAAGCAAAAGCAAAAATAGGTTTAAGTAAAAGAGATAAGTGGAGAAACTACATTTTGCTAAAGGGTACCATAGATAATGAAGTAATATCAGTACTAAACATATATACACAAATGTCAGAGTATCCCGATTCTTAAAAGAAAAGTTAAATGAGTTAAAGGAGGAAATAGACAGTAAAACTATACTGGGGGAGGGGGAGAATCTCAACTTTCCCCTCTCAGACCTAGTTAACTCTAACCACAAAATAAATAAAAAAGAAGTTAAGGAGATGAATAGAATTTTAGAAAAGTTTGTTATGATAGATTCTGGAGAGTACTGAATGGAAATAGAAGGGAGTATACCCTTTTCTCAGTTGTAGATGACACCTTCATAAAAACTGTCTATGTATTAGGACATTAAAAACCTCACAGGCAAATGCAGAAAAGCAGAAATATGAAATGCACCCTTTCCTGACCATAATGCAACAAAAATTACATTTAATAAAAGGTCTCGAAAGTATAGATTAAAAACTAATTGGAAGCTAAGTAATCTAATCCTAAAGAATGTGTGGGTCAAAGAACAAATCATAGAAACAATCAGTAATTTCACTAAAGAGAGATAATGAGATAACATAACCAAAATTCATGGAATATAGCCAAAGCAGTATTTAGGGGAAAACATATGTCTCTAAATACAAACATGAATAAAAGAAAGAGCAGATAAATAAATTTGGCATGCAACTAAAAAACTAGAAAAAGAATAAATTAAAAATCCCAAATAAACACTAAAATGGAAATTCTTAAAATCAAAGGAGAGATGAATGAAATTGAAAGTAAAACAACAACAACAAATAGCAACCATTGAACTAATAAATGAAACTGGAAGCTGGTTTTATGAAAACAAAAATAGTAAAATGGATAAACCATTGGTTAAATTTGATTTTTTAAAAAAATAAATCGGGGGCAGCTAGGTGGCACAGTGGATAGAGCACTGGCCCTGAAGTCAGGAGGACCTGAGTTCAAATCTGGCCTCAGACCAAACACATGACACTTACTAGCTGTGTGATCCTGGGCAAGTCACTTAACCCCAATTGCCTAAAAATAAATAAATAAATAAATAAATAAATCTATATTACCAGTATCAAAAATAGTGAATTGATCATCAATGAAGATGGAATTAAAGCAATTTTTAGGAATGACTTTGCCCAATTATATGCCAGTAAAATTGACAATCGAAGTGAATTGGATGAATATTTATAAAAATGCAAATTGCCCAGATTAGCAGAAGAGAAAACAGAATACTTAAACTTTTCTTAGAAAAAGAAATTGAACAAGCCATCAATAAACTTCCTAAGAAAAAATCCCCAAAACCAAATGGATTTGTAAGTGAAATAATTAATCTCAATGTTATATAAACTATTTTTAAAAAACAGGTAAAGAAGGAGTCCTAGGTTTTGCTATCTAAACCAGGGAGAGCAAAAACAGAGAAAGAAAACTATAAGTCAATTTCCCTAATCAATACTGATGCAAGAATTTTAAATAAAATACTAGCAAGGAGATTAACACACTATATCACAAAGATCATATGACCAGGTGGGATACCAGGATGCAGAGCTGGTTTACTATTAGGAAAACTATGAGCATAATTGACCAGGTCAATAACAATGACAACAAAAATTGTATGATTATATCTATAGATGCAAAAAAAAGTTTTGGACAAAATACAATATTCATTTCTATTAAAAACACTAGATATCATAGGAATAAATGGAGTCTTTCTTAAAATGATGAGTAGCATCTATCTAAAACCAAGAACAAATAGTATCTGTAAAGGGGATAAATTAGAAGCCTTCCTAATATGACCAAGTTGAAGCAAGGATGTCCATTATCACCACCATTATTCAGTATTGTATTAGAAATGCTTCCTATAGCAATAAAACAAGAAAAAGAAATTTAAGGAATAAGACAAAGCTATCACTTTTTGTAGGTGATATGATGGTATACTTAGAGAACCCTAGAGAATCTACTACAAAGTTAGGTGAAACAGTTAACAACTTTAGCAGAGTTGTGGGATATAAACTAAATCCTCATAAATCATCAGCATTTCTATATATTATACGCAAAACCCAGCAAGAAGAGATAGAAAGAAAATTCCATTTAAAATCACTGCAGATGATACAAAATATTTGGGAGTCTACCTGCCAAGACAAACCTAGGGACTACATGAACACAATAACAAAACACTTTTCACACAAATAAAGACATATCTAAACAATTGAAGAAATGTTAATTACTCAAGGGTAGGCAGAGCTAATATAATAAAAATGACAATTCTATCTAAATTAATTTACTTATTCAGTGCCATACCAATCAAACTACCAAATAATTATTTTACAGAGCTAGAAAAAATAACAAAATTCATCTGGAAGAAGGAAAGGTCAAGAATATCAAGGGAATTAATGAAAAAAGATATGAAGGAAGGCAGCCTATCAGTAGATTTCAAGCAATATTACAAAGCAGGACAGGAGGGAAGTAGAGAATTTGGAACTCAAAAATTTTAAAAATAAATGTTAAAAGTAACTAAAAAAAAAAGAAGACTTGGTCTGTGTGTTAAATCTAGGAAAGGGACTCATTCAAATTCAGACCCAGTCTGAATATTTGAAGTCAACAGCCTTTTGAATAGGGAGATAGGAGAGGAAATAGATCTGTCAGTTTCTCTCCCCTATTTATCCTTTTCTATTGAAGGAAAAGTAACAAGAGAAGCTTTAAAATTTATTTTAATGAGCAAAATGTAACATTTAATTGTTTCACAGCCTACCTCCCAAATACTCAAAGGAACATCTGGTTTTTTGTTTTTGTTTTTTTTTTTTTGGCTAAAGGATTAATCAACCCCAATTTTTTTTTAACATGAATGAATTTTCTTAAAAAATCCAGGTACTTGAATGATTTTAGGAACATAAAGGGTTGTGCCTATATGGGTAGCCGGTCTCATGCCAAATAAGTCTAGTTAGCAGCAGTAGTAACATAAGGTACTCTTGATACAATACATCAAATCCTGATACTTCTTTGCTTACAGGCTCATTTTCTTGATAATATCTTTCTGCGTTCAAAAGCAACCTAGTAGATATGGATATGCTCAGAAATTACCAAAAATGTTTAATTCTCTATCTAATTGGCTAACCACCATCTACTACTACCCACCCCAGTATGAACTGGAGAAAAATCTCTTCTTGTTTTGGGCTAATTTCTTCTTTCTCTATCTTAAACTACATGTATTTATAGGCTTGGACGGGAATCATTGTTAATGGTGTTAGTCTTAAATAGTGAAATTAAAAAGCATAAAAATACAGCACTCTTACCCATTCTTCCCCATTATTCATAATGGGAAATAGGAAGTAAAGCAGTGAGACAAGTAAACGGAAGGAAGACTTTCTCTAGGGAATTGTTCTAGGAAAGAAAAAGAGGAAAAGGGACTGCTTTCTCACTGTCTTACCAACGATCGTGTGTCTGCTATTCTCTGTTCCTGTGCCCAATTCCGGTCTACCTGCACATGTCTATTTGTGGCCATCTTTCTGGTCTGGCCAGCATCTCATTTATTCTCCCAGTTTGATCATATGATCTTTTCTGGCAGGACAGTGATGAACCCGTCCCAAGTCCCCTCCTGGACTTGGTATGAGAACCATGAAACTGGATATGACCACATTTCCTCCTTATCCTCTGCAGATGGTTTCCTCTTGGAAGGAAGTTCCTTCACTGTCAAATGTCCTAAAAACCTAGGAACCCTGGGAAATCTGTGCATTTATATGGTCACATCTCTGCCAGATCATCAAGTTTCCATGGCAAAGTTCATGGGAGGAGGGACACTCTAAACTTCTCTACATGTAGGGACATGCTGGCAATATTTAACAACTGGCTTTCTGAAAATAAGTATACATATGACATATGTTTAATCAGCATTGTAAACATTTTCTCCATTACTTTCATAAGTCTAAATAATCAACAAAACTATTCATCAATCTCTGATTTGTAACATTTGCTGATTTCTGAGGTATAAACGCTTACATTGAAAATTTAATAATCAGCTCTTGAGCCTGTTGGAGCTGGCTGCAGCACCCCTGGCTACAGGACAATAGGATCATAGGTTCAGAGCTGGGAAGGGTCATTTAGTAGAATCCTCTCATAAGTAACTTGTGAATTCTCTTCTGTCTGTTGTCAACATATCTGATGGCACCCTACCACCCTTTCCCTAACTTCTTTTTCCTTTTTTGACTTATCTTGATCTTTATTTTTTTTTTATTTTTTATTTTTAGGCAATTGGGGTTAAATGACTTGCCCAGGGTCACCCAGCTAGTAAGTGTCAAGAGTTTGGTCTGAGGCCGGATTTGAACTCAGGTCCTCCTGACTTCAGGGCTGGTGCTCTATCCACTGAACCACCTAGCTGTCCCTTATCTTGATCTTGATCTAAGACTTGATCTTATCTATATGTTTAACCATTTCATTTACCTTGGATTGGCAAATATGAATTATTCACTGGTCCTATTAAATTTACAGCAGTAAAACAGAAATATTTCAACACTAGGGAAACTATAAGCATAATTAGTGATATTTGATCTCTAAATGTCACTGTCTACCTTCTATTCTTATTATTATGAATTATGCTTATATATTTATATCAATGGACATAGCAAAACCCTTAAACAAAATATAGCATGCATTTATGTAAAGCACAGGAGTTAATTGGTCATTAAATGTTTGATAGAATTCCTTTATAAATCCATCTGGTCCCAGGTTTTTGTTTTGTTTTGTTTTGTTTCTTTTTAAATTTGGGAGCTCATTTATATCTTGCTCAGTTTTTATTTCTGAGTCCAGGTTGTTAGCATTCTCTATTTCCTGTTCTTTTAATATGTATGTTTTATATTTTTATAAATATACTCTGTTGCTTGTAAGTTTTTAGTTTTGTGTTATATAGTTTGGTGTACTAGATTGTGATGGTTTTCTTCCTTGCTGTTAGTTGTTAATTTCTTCTTTTTTATTTTAGTAATTTGGTTTTCCTCTTTTTAAAATTGCCAAGTTAGTTGATGGCTTGTCATTTTTATTGGTTTGCAGATAAAACAACTCAGTTTTATTTATTACCTCAATAACTTTTCAAATTTGTTTACGTCTGATTTTGGGGATTTCCAATTTGTGTTTAAAGATTGTTAATTAGTTGATTTTATAAGTTTCTTATAGTTGCATATTAATTTAATTTTTTTCTTCCTTTCCTTTATTGATATAAATATTGAGAGATACATTTTCTCCTAAAGACTTCTCTAGCGCATCCAAAACTTTGTTATGTTTTCAAATCCTTGCCATTTTCTTAAGTATAATTACTCAGTGTTGCTATGACTTGTTTTTTGACCTACTTATCATTTAAGATTAAATTATTTAATATCAATTTAAGTCTGAAATTTTTATTACATTATAGTATATAAAAATGTGATTAATATTCCTGCCTTTCTGCCTTTGAGAGTTCTTTATGTCCTAGCAAGTGATCAATTTTTGTAAAGTGATGTGCAGTGCTGAAAAATAGGTAGGCTTAATAGGTCTAATAGACTTAATAGATTAATAAGTAGTAACTATTAAAGGTTCATTATCCATCCCCAAAATCAGATGTAAACAAATGTGAAAACAGAGTATTGATATAATAAATAAACTTGAGTTATTTTATCTGAAAACCAATAAGTTTTTCTAGTGTTCTGTTTAGTTACTTAACTTCTTTTCTGTTTATCTTTATGTCAAATTGCACAAATAGCCTAAGTGATAGCCCAGTTATGTGGCTTTGGAACTAGTTAAATGCCTGGAACCAATGTGTAGTCATTAATGGGTTGATGCCTACTTGAAAGGAGGGCTCTACTAAGGTGTCCCTAGGATCTGTGCTTTAGCCTATACTGTTTAACATTTTATCAATGGCTCAGATAAAGGAATAGATAGCAAGTTTATCAAATTTGTAGATGACAGAAAATGCATAGGAACAGTGAATCTCCCCAGCAACAATCAGGACATAAAAAGACTGACCAGTTAGAACAGGTTATATTTAAATCTAATGAGGTGGAAATCAATATGGATAAATGTAAAGTCTTAAATGTGGCTTAGAAAAATCACTTTCATCAGAACAATATTGGAGAGGCATGGTGTGATAATTCATCTGAAAAAGGATGTAGGGGTTTTAGTGGTCTGCAAGCTCCGTAGCAATTAAGAGTATAATATGGAAGCCAACAAACTTAATGGATCTTGTCACAGAATGTCACAGAATCACAGAGTTGGAAGGTACCTCTAGTTTATGTAGTCCAATCATACCTGAGCAGGAATTCTCTCAATAATAACATCCCTCCCAAAATGGACATGTAGCCTCTGTGTGAAGACATAGTGATGGAGAACTATGTACTGAGCCAAATGTTCTCCTTTTGGACAGATCTAATTTGGGGAGAGTGCTGGGCTTAGAATTAGGAAGACTCCTCTTTGTGAAATCCAGCCTCAGACACTTAATAGCTGTGTGACCCTAGGCAAATCACTTAATCCTGTTTGCCTCAATTTCCTCATCTGTAAAATGAGCTGAGGAAGGAAATGGCAAACCACTCCGGTATCTTTGTCAAGAAAATCCCAGATGGGGTCATGAAGAGTTGGACATGCCTGAAAAATGACTCAACAACAAAAATTGTTCAGAAGTTTTTACTTCTGAACTTAATATATTGAGCCAAATTTACCTTCCAGCCATTATACCTAATTTTGCTGTTTTGGAGCAATTCAGCTGTGGCTAGATTTGAGGAATACATTTAGTTCCTCTTCCATAGGAAATATTACATTGCTCCTAAGTCTTCATTCGCTAGAAGATTAAACATCCCTACTTCTTTCATTGGATCCTTGTAAAACATGCCCTTCACACTGGACACGCCCAATTTGTCAATATCATTCCAAAGATGAGGTGTCCAAAACTAAACGAATACTCCAATGTGATCTGATCATCCAGGTTGACAACCTACGAGTTACTCTAGACTGTCATTACCTCTCATTTATCCAGCCAGTCGATTCTAAGTCCCACTGATTCTACTTCAATGTTATTTCTCACATCTGTTCCCTTTTCTTCACTCACAGCTACAACCATCCCAGTTAAAGCTCTCTTACCAAGGCTGTTGCAATAGTCTCCTTATCTCTCTGAATCCAGATTATCCCCTCTCCAATCCATTGTCAGCATAACTACTACATTAATGTTTCTATAAAGAATAGATGGGGGGGGTGTTGTTTCCTATTTGTTGCATTTAATTGGAGGGGTTCACTTTAAGTGGTAGCATTTAGGGGTTTTTCACCGATAACACACATTCCGCTTTTTTCCTGCTGTGGCTCACTTTTCCCTCAAGGGCTTATCTCTGCTATGTCTTACCTCTCTGTTCATCTCTCTCTGTGCTTATAATAATTCCTGTTTATGGAGTCTTGTGCTTGGCTTAGGGGTATGGTTTCAAAGTGCCTTCATCATATTTGTGGCTTCTGAATGGAGTCACTATCTGCTCTTCCTGTAGTGCGGACATACAAACTTTCCCTAAATCTTTATCCATGCCAGCATTAACTGCACAGATAAGGATTAACAACCTTCAGATTTTTCCTTTCTATGAAGAGTTATTATAAAGATTTATATAAAGATTTTTCTTTTACATATGCCTTTATACACATGATGATAATAATGAAAGAACAGTGAACAGTCAGAAGAACAATTTACAGGAAGAAGAAGCCAGTGGCTTCTGCTGCAGGCTTCAGAGACAAAATCAGCTTCTCTTCCCTTTAACTTCTTTCCCTCATGGGAAGGAAGGAGAGTTCCTTTCTTTTTTATTATTATTAATAAATTTATTTATTTTTAGTGTTCAACATTTACTTCCACAGGACTTTGAGTTCCAAATTTTCCCCCCATCCCAAGATAGCATACATTCTGAATACCCCTTTCCCTAGTCTGCCTTCCCTTCTATCTCTCCCCCTCTTCTCTCCCCAACTTCCCCTGCTATTTTCCTGTAGGGCAGGATAGATTTCTGTACCCCATTTCCTGTATTTCTTATTTCCCAGTTGCATGTGAAAGCATTTTTTTTAAACATGTGTTTTTAAAACTTTGGGTTCCAAATTTTCTCCCTTCCTCCCTCCCCACCCACCTTCATTGAAAAGGCAAGCAACTCAATATAGGTTATACATGTGCAGTTATGCAAAACACTTCCATAGTAGACATGCTGTGAAAAACTAACTCTATTTCCCTTAATCCTATCCTGCCCCCCCATTTATTCTATTCTTCCTTTTGACCCTGTCCCTCCTCAGAAGTATTTGCTTCTGATTACTCCCTTTTCCAATCTGCCCTCCTCTCTATCATCCCCCTATTCTCTTGTCCCCTTCCCCCCCTATTTTCCTGTAGAGTAAGACAGATTTCCATACCCAATTGAGTGTGTATGTTATTCCCTCCTTAAGCCAAATCAGATGAGAATAAGATTCACTCATTCCCTCTCACTTTCCCCCGTTTCCCCTCCACTGTAAGAGGCTTTTCTTTTCTGTTTTTTTTTTGTGAGATAATTTATCTCATTCTACCTCTCCCTTTCTCCTTCTCCTAGTATAATCCTCTCTCACCCCTTAATTTTATTCTCCAGATATGACCCCTTCATCTTCAACTCACCCTGTGCCCTCTATCTATCTATCTATCTATCTATCTATCTATCTATCTATCTATCT